>NC_084995.1:20600371-20900371 GCF_963854185.1 Sardina pilchardus | reverse complement strand
CTCTCAACAGGCCCTACCTTCCTTTCACTATTTCGTGGAGCCTGTTTTTCCCATATGGATTTTGGATGTTTTTTTTTTTTTAACTGAACACATAGCACACATGTGTACATCAAGGTAATTAAGTTACTTTATGATCTTTTATGAGTTTTGTTGATTAGGTCATTGCCACACCACATTGACTTGTCATGTTGCTGGTTGACTTCATTGGTTTTACAAAGTAGCTTCTGAGGTAGCAAACTACTTTTGCGAGAAGCCATCACTGAAAAACTGTAGGCCTACAAGCAGGCAGATCTGTTGAAATTTGACTATCTGGTTTATGGATTCAAAGGGCTCACCTTTGATTCCTGTGGCGCTCAACAGCTCTGTGATGTATTGAAAGACAATATTCAGACAGCTGGCTGTACCCTCTGACAGCGACTTGACAGCGCTTCTAATACCCTAGATGGGAAAGAATGGGATGATTTACAAATTTAAAGCATGTCCGTGAACGGAGAGTATGACGACTGAAACTGTAATATGGACATTTGAATACTTAACATTACAACAAGCCAAGTAGTTTAATGACCTGAAGAGACGTATCCACAGCCTGTTCCCCGACAAAGGACACCAGGTAACCGCGCGCATCCACGGAAAGGTCCGATAGAACTTCTCGGACAGTTCGCAGCACGCCTGGAGTCTCCGTCTTTCCATCCTCTTGAGGTGATGAACTCGAACAAAATGATATGGACGCATGCAAAACTACATATAGCAGCATCCATCTACGAGGAATTCTCGCCATTCTCAAATTAGATTTTGTGACCTCTTGTATGAACATTTCAGGGAGGCAGCTGGTGTTCGTTCAGGTAACGTTGGCTATTTCACATTGATTAACAAGACCAAAAACATGTAAGGCAAAAATTAGGCTACATACAACACGCCAAACAGTTCCGCGTAACTGGAAAATTGGATGGGCGTTGAACTATTGGCCCATTACACTACGCCAACCTTGTTCCCCTCAAAAACTATTGCAAAGAGTCACAAATCCATCCTATCTCTCTGTGTTCCCCATCTACAAATGAGGTTCCACTATACTACGACTTAACAATTACTCAACATTTCCTTTCTTTAACACCAAGTTTCATTGAGTCTGGAAACTGAAATGACTTTCCTTCTTTTCCATAGTTCGCCTCCTTTTACTATGCGTGTGCTGCCACCTTCTGAGAAGGAGTTGAATCAAGACGGCACAGTTACACCAGCAGCCCTGGGCCTATTTAAAATACAAACAGCAGTGTCATGAGATGTATTATATGAAGTTAAATCAGAGAACATGTGAGTTATAATGTTGAGCTTTGCATGCTACACACTTTTTTTTCAGTTAGTTAACCGGAACTGTTAAGTTATCCTTGCTTGTGGGGTCAGCTTTAGAGAATGCAAAGTTCTTTAACTTAATTTGAGCCATTCTGACCTCTGCCATACACTGTTGAACCTCAATGTGGCAGTGCAGGACAAATGGAGCTTTTATTATTATTATTATTATTATTATTGTGGCTTGGCCCCTATATGGCTGGCGTCAGGTCAGATATTATCCCGTACTTATTTGATATTAAGTGTTGACTTCCAATATAACCCTATAGCCTACCAGGAAGTGGTCAGATGCAAATCGGAAACCTCACACACAACAGTGTTTCCCATGTCTGTAGTGCATGTATGAAATATGAGAAACGGTTGCACTGTAAGTCTGCATCAATACAAAGACTGTTTTATTTCACATTTTCCATCCACCCGCTATTACATGACATGCTTTCCAGTCAGATTCTACTCTTGTTCTTGCCTACTCCCTTATTTGTTTATGTTGCCTTGGGATAACTTCAGTAAAATAACACATGTTACATGCTGAATAAGTTATTGCCACATCTTATACAAAATTACTCTTAACACCACTTAGTAAAGAAAGTAGGCCACTTGTAGATATATGGAAAAGTGTTTATTGTATGTGGCCAAACTTATTGTATGTGGTCAAATTTCATAACCTTGCCTAAAGAAATCTGTCCACAGCTCAGCCACTGAAACAAGTGGACATGAGGAATCTTGAATGAGCAAAAACGTATAGGCACCAATAGTGCAAATGAAGGTACTAGATCTATAATGTATGTGTTGTCTACAGTATCCTGACAGCTACCTTAATAACCTTGAAACAAAACCGTATTGTAGCCAGTAATCTCTTCAGCAAGGCAGCCAGCAGTCGTCCCATCACAGACCGACGCCACCACCAGATGAGAAACAAGACCAGGAGGGGGCCCTTCGTGACGACCTCTACCTCCTCAGGAGTGATAGGTTGCATGTGCTTGACTGGAGTGGAGAAAGGGAAGAAAACATACCTTGAATGCTCCGTTGACTTGTGTCACCTTTATGGCCCACATTTGATTTCAATGAGCTATGGTCATAAAAGGAATATAGCCAATTTACTACAAGAAACTGGAAATCGGGGTCAGTCAAATTAAACATATAAAAAAAGAAATAAAGTTTAAAGCACCTCTAAATTACAGCAAGTGAGTAAGATCTTACAGACATTACTAGGTTACCAGCAACAGACATTAAGGTTTGCAACATTTGAAGCAGCCACTGTCTGCATCCCCAAATCACAAATACTTAATTTTGTCAGCCAACATACTCATATACAGTGCCCTCCATAAGTATTGGAACACAAGCTGAAGTCGACTATAAAGAGGAATATAAAATCATCTTTTGGAAATTGATCTTTATGCCTTAAATAAAGGAAGAAAATATCCAATCTTTAAGGATTAGCTGGTTTCATTCTCATTGAGCTCAATGCAAATAGATAGATAGATAGATAGATAGATACTTTATCTAAATCAAACCAGCTAATAGGATATCTGACACAAAACCATGCCAATCTCTAGGTATGGTGAAGGGTATGTGATGATGTGGGGCTATTTTAATTCCAAATGCCAGGGGGACTTTATCAGGGTGCACAGCGTCCTGGATCCATGAAATAACTGGCAAATAGAAATCTGCCTGCCTTATGGGAATTTTAACGTATGGGGTTAAGATACAGTAGGGGTTCCAATACTTATGATTTCCGATACATTATTAATTCACAAAGAAAATTGTCATCCTTAAAGGTTGGATTTTTTTTTTTTTTTTTTTTTTTTAAGGCATTAAGATCAATTTCCAAAAGATGATTTTATATTCCTCTTTATAGCCAAAGAGCATGTGTTCCAATACTAATGGTGGGCACTGCATGTGCAATTGCACACCCAACATATTCATATCTGTGCTGTAATAGTTATAGTATTTTTCAGACACTTTTGTACAAAGCAGAATATGAATATTACAATATTTAAATCCATTCAATTTCAAAATCATTTCATTACCTGCAATTCCCATGGATTCCAACATCGGAGTTGTATATTGAATTATTTCATTCACAGCCAGTGCTATCATCTCTATCGCATATCTCATCGCCACTTTAGTCCACTGAAAAAGCAGAGAACAAAATGCAAATAAAGTCCTGAGAGACACTGTGTAGTATAAATATTGCCTCTTAATATCTTAATGGTACATCAAAGGGTTCACCAAACTTTGGACATTGCATGTTTTTACCTCTGCTGAAATCTTTACTGCCTCTTCTCCAAAGACCATTGTCATGTACTCGTAGACCTTTCCAGACAGGTACTCACTCATCCACTCGAAAAGCAAGGCCAGTGTTTTCACACATTTAGTGAGCCATAAAGGCTGACCAAATAAAACCAGTCCAAGAGTGACAAATCCAGTCAATACCATCCAGAGGTAAGGAAACCCCTTAGCTTTACCCTTAGCACGTTTTCTAAACATTGCAACAGCCTTCATCACTCTGTTATGCTACTATATTTGTATATATATACTATATTTGTCTTAATCACACTGGTATGATACTCTATTTGATGATTTAAACTTAATAACACTATAATGCTTTTCTATTTGCGGTCTCCTGGTGTTACTCTTTCTCTAGACCTATTGTATAACAAGAAAAACAAATTAGTGAGAAAAATGTCACTGACTGTGATGTTCCTAGACTGCCCTCTGATGATCTGTGAAAATGTGATCAAATTGAGATGGGTTATCCCAACCCATCACGGAAACTTATTTCACAGAATTATGCAAATCGTTCTTAAACAAAAACCTGGCAGACAATTTCCTGGTGTTTTTCTCCTGGCTTCCTGTTTTTTCCCCTGTCAATTGTGTGAGAATCAACGATAAGAAATATTACCAGTCCATATTCATTCAAATGCTGTACATGCAAACAATACAGAAGTAAATATAATTAATAATTCAAAACAGCAGCCTGTTAACACAATAATGATAAATGCTTTGACCATCTTTCGTTTACCATATGATGGTATTGCTATTGGTAAAGGAAGGATTAAAGTAAATTATTTGTGTACTCTGCAGCACAGAGATAACATGCCATTCTGCACAGAAACATTTTTTTTTATTTTTTGATCGGATTTATTGATAACATTACATTATCGATTTCTGATTACTCCTACATCAAGATTCAACGAATTTTATGGCTGAAACATGGCTGAACATCACTCAAAAAATGACTTAAATTAGAAATATGTTATATCTGACAGCATAACTATCCCCTTCTGTCCTTTTAAATAGGGTCAGCGTCAGGGCCCATTTTCAGCTTCTCGGCTTGTATGTGCTGCAAATAGGCTTGTTTGTTGGGAAACTTCACAGTGAAGCATGGATGAAAGAGTGGCAGGATTCCATCCAAGTTGTGTTTGCGAGCCTCATCCAGTGGAGTCTGGTTCCAGATATCCCTCTCCTGAGATGAGGGCAAGAGAGAGAAGGAAAAGTGGCAGAAGCCATTAACAGGATTTAAAGCAAATGCCAGTTCTGTGAGATCCCAATGCTAGCCTAGTATCACCAGACAAAGCTCAATCTTTTGTCTGCAGTGTATTTCAGTCTGTACTGTATTTCTACTGCACAAGAGGTGTGATCAATAGGCATAGTTCAAATGACTCTTTGGGTGGATAGTCCTTCAACGAATCAGACCAACAATCCGGATGCACCAGGTAGTAGGGCTGTGCAATTAATCGATTTTAAATCGTAATCGCGATTATGTGTTTAAATCGATGTTAAAATGTGAACTCGTAAAATCGATTTTTCACTTTAACTAGGGTAAATACAGTACTTATGTTTGCAAGTGTTGAATTGTGTGGCAAAAGTTCAATAATTTTTCTTAATGTTAATAATTAAAAATGAATCATTAATAATTAACATTGTTTAATAAGAGCAACATTTGGGCTTAAATCCCAATGGGGTAATTATTTTCAAAATAATCAATAAAAAACAGCGTATTTGATATAATTTCATAGCTTTTGTCATTTCGCAAAATAATTGTAATCGTAATCGAAAATCGGATTTTGAGAGAAGAAAACCGAGATTTTATTTTTGGACAAAATCGAACAGCCCTACCAGGTAGATAAGCCAGTTTGTGATTGGTCCCTGCAAATTTGGAACGGAGGCAGGAGAGATCAAATCCGTGCTGGGTTTACCCAGTCTAAGCCCATGTCTGAACTTTGGGACAGTGCCTGATAAACTAAAAAAAAAACCTCCACAAGGCTTAAGGTAAACCTCCATGAAGTTGAAGTCCATAATGTGCTGTAGTATTTGGACATTATGATGAGACACATTTTCAGTCAGCTTCAGACCAGACCAGCATAACACTAGCCTGGCCAGCTAGTGGACCACCAGATGCATACTGTACCTTTCCCCATCACTTGGCCTTGTATCAATACAGAAAATAGTTACCTACAAATAACATAGCTTAAAATGGCCAATAAAATGCATGTGAAAAACAGGAAAAAGACTGCACTATGCATAAATAATCACCATTTATTAAATGGTGATTATTTAATGGTGATTATTTATGCATAGTGCGGCCTTTTTTGCTGTTTTTCCAATTGTAGCTTATAATTTGGTTAGCACTCTAAAAATAATATAACTCTTGAGTGAAGCCTACTCCTACCCTTATGAACTTCAATAAAATGCATGTCACATTAGCAAACTAGAAAAGCACTCCTCCGCCAAACGAACACATAACTGCCTCCTGCATCCAGAAGGTGGATGCTGGATCATAATCGTGTCTTCCTTGGGTCATTTCAGACCTTGCCTGAAAAATTCATCGAAATCCATCCATAACTTTTTGAGTTATCTTTCAAACAAACAGACAGACAGACAAACAAACCCTGATGGAAACAGAACCTCCTTGGGGGAGGTAAAAAATAGATCTACATTTGATACCTACTGAACACATTGCCATCATCCAAATCATTCACAATTGTTATTACCCCTTACCTCCGCAAAGGAGGTTATGTTTTCATCGGGGTTTGTTTGTTGGTTTGTTTGTTTTCTAGTTGAGTCTCCATTTGATTCACTGATAATAATAGCCAGTACTCACTAACCCTAACCTGGATGCCAGAAAACAATGTTAAGGCAATTGTGGAGAAGAACGACGGTTCGGGGGCTCTTGCTACAGGACTCACCCACTGTATCGGTTGAAACACGTCCCATGATCACATCCCATATTCTAACAAGAATTTGACTATGATGAGGTCAGGCTACACTAACCCACTAATCACATTTAAAAAGTGTATATTACAGTGGGTGAAATGTTCACATGCATCGAATGCTATACTGGACAGCAGACAGTAGCGTGAGCTCACCAAAGGCGTGGCCCCATAGCGCAGCAGAGCCTGCACTAGCTGTTTGTCACGCATGCGCACAGCCAGGTGCATGGCTGTGCGGCCATTGTAGTCCTTTTCATCCATGTCCAGCCCAGCCAGGGACCAAGCGTACAGCTCAGAGAAATCCCTCCTGGCCACAGCTCTGAGAGGCAAGGGTCAGAGTAAGAAACAGAGACGGAAACATAGAGACAGAATGGCAATGCAATTCAAATTCTATTTAAATGCAATTTAAAAAAACACTGAATGAAAACAGTGTGGGGCAGTGCTCGCTAAGCTTATTTAACAGTTGACCACCCAACCTTGAAAACCTGGGGTGCAAGTTCGGTCTGAATTATGTTCTATGTTTACAACTTTTGGTATGATATCTATGGATTTCTTAACTCTCCTGTTGTGTTGGCTGTCAAATGTGACCGATTGACTTATTATCTTCTGTTCAAAATATTGTTCATTTTTTTTATCAAAAATGACCAGCCATTAGAAAGGAATGGGTAAATGGTCAGTGTATAAAATGTAGTCCAGGGGCATACAGTACCTATTGATCAGATGGACTGTATCTGTGCTTATGTACATCCACACACACACACACACACATCATCATTCCCCCTCTTTGCTTCTATGCCAGACACCACAGAAACCTTTCCCCAACAGAACCTTCCCCTTTCTGACTTGCATGAGCTCAGGTCAATGAATAAATAGCAAATGGAAGCTCAAAACTGGTAATATCCTTAAGTTGATGAAAAGGTCTATCATAACATTAGATGATAATATATGTGTCACTATGGATTTATAACAAGTTAAGGGCTATTCACACCAAGAACAATGACTATAATGATAACTATAAACAAATATCGCTCTCGTTAATATGAACACATTAACTATAACGATAATGGTATGAAGAACGATATAATTGGTGATAACTTTCAGAACGATGAAAAGCTAACAGCCAATCCGAACCCATCACATTTTAGCCATCACATTTATTAACACGAGGAGAGACTTTTTTTTATCGCTGGTTAGTGTGAATGCTTTTAATGTTTGGTTATAGTTACCGTTATCGTTCTTGGTGTGAACGGGCCTTTATAATGCAGCGGCCATATTTGACCGGGAACACAAAACTAGTAAATATCAAACGACCTCAACAGGAGGGTTTTTTTTTTAATTTTATTTAAGATTTGGAAACAACACATGGATGTTCATGGGGAAACAACTTTAAATTCTTACTTTTGTAGGAGCATTGCTGCTCTCACTAGTGGCATCTTGAGGACTGCTTGATTCAGTTTCAGATACTTGATGAGACCAAAATGCCTGCAAAATCAGGATAGAAAGTAATGTTGTGTCGGTTATCCATTAAACCAAACGCATGTTCAACTTGCATCATCAGTTCTTTGTAATGGTGTGTACAAGATCTGCGTTTGACAATCATATTTTAGGACAGGGCTCTTTTCTGTGCAGTCCATAACAGAAACAGGGCAATTGTGGCTGGGTTTGTATT
This sequence comes from Sardina pilchardus, assembly GCF_963854185.1. NCBI lineage: Eukaryota > Metazoa > Chordata > Actinopteri > Clupeiformes > Clupeidae > Sardina > Sardina pilchardus. The sequence goes on along the minus strand of NC_084995.1, from coordinate 20,892,142 downwards.
ATGCAAGTGGCTTAGGTCTGTTTCTGAGATGATAATATGGATGAGATCACAGCACCCTATAGAACATTTCATTCTGTTCCTAGATGATATCTAGCTTAAACATTCAAAACCAAAGCAGATACTGCACCCCTGAAATGTAGCTCTCATTCTGATCATTTTCAACAATGCAGTGGGTATGCACTTTAAAAAAAAAAACCTTGTTAGCAATTTTTTTTCTCAATGCTACAGGGTATTAACTTCACAGTGCATACACTCTCTCCCAAATCCATGACACAAGTTCACATTTATGAAACAGCCTACTTAGAACTAATGTTCTAGATTGAATAAAACAAAAATAGGAATTTTGAGAGAGAGAGAGAGATCACAGAGGTTCCTATAGGAATCACTGGACTTTCAGTTCACTCACATATTAGGTATGCAGACGTGCCACATTCATGTCTAAATTAATTCTGTAATTTAAATTTGACCTACTCCTTCTAGAGTTTTAATCAGATAGGTCACAATTTGTCTCTTGATTTATGGAATGAAACTGAGCAGAGCATATGGAACCAAGCTTTTCTATTTTGTCTTTTATCTAAGCCCCATATGACATACATATGACAGAGTGGGGTGCACGTTTAGCAGACTGCTGATGATCAACAAATGTGATGCATGAGTACTCTACGAGTCAAGTTTGTTTTTTTGGCCTATGACCAACTGCTTGTGTGTCTCTCTCAGGTGAGTGCCCATCTTTCAGCAGGGTCTAAACAGAGTGTGTGTGTAAGAATTGAATAACCACACCACACCATTCATTTAGTCTGGGATTTCTTTTCCCTACAGTACTCCCTCTGGAATAGCTTGATACGTCCTCGTTTACTCTGGCAACAGCGCCTCCGACCAACCAGCGAACAGAGGGCGTTCCTGAGAGGGATTACATTGTAGTTGCAAGCCTATTGTTATCGTTGTGTCCCCCGTGGTTAAAATAAGTCATAACCAAACGTTAGTGACTGAACTCCAATGATCTCAAACTTCAAACAAGCGTCCACCAACCAAATAAATGTTTGCATATAGATCTAGGCCAGACTATCTGCGAAGTCTCCAGGCTACCATTCATTACCTTTTGAGGCAAAATATGACATCAGTCATCCATTCTTATGATCTACCTGTTCTTGATGGCCAGGGATAAGGGGTTATCGCCGAAGTGATTCATCAGTTGCCAAGACGAACCCCTCTTCATCAGGTACTTCACCATTTCAAGATTGCCACATTCGACGGCACTGTGCATGGGTTTGACGTCATCATAGTCTCCACAGTTCACATCCATCTGCCCACATCAAAATATTTTTCTTTTTTAAAAGGCACTTTAATTTTAAAATCTGTGTCATATCACAGTCCATGTGCATACATCATGTAGTCAGAGCAAAGTCAATGTTATCATCACATGTCTAAACTCATATAAATAATCACATAATCATGTATTGTACAACAGTTACGTCTGGTCAAATGATGTATTGATTTCTGATTGGACGAGAGACATTCAATGAGTGGTACATTCCCACTCTGATTTTTTTTATCTCTAGCAATCATTCCACTTGATATACTTATGATGCTGATTTGCTAAGTATTCTGTCAATCAAAGAGATTGAATGAAGTGAATGCATTAAATTACTAAATCATTTTCTTCAATTAGACCTAACTGTTATATAATACTCAATCACATAAAATCTCTATAATATGTAAATACCTTTCCCACAATTTCCTGAAGTGAATAAAGGTCATTGCACTCCACCGCACCACAGGCAAAAGAAGGTAGTAATTCAATGATCGTCGACCGTTTCGACTACATGAAACAGAGATTAAGTTTCAGAATGCAATGTTAAACTACTGCAAGGAAATAAAACCTTTTAAAAAAACACCCTACAGTTGAACAGAGGAAATTTTGACAATACCTAACATCGCACTATTTTACACGGTATACTGTATGCAAAGAAAAAGAAACAGCACATTACGGGCAAACATTTCACCTTGTGCTAGGTTATGTTGACCAATCATGTCAATTATTAAAAAAAACAGTATGGGTCTAAAAATCATTGGTTATGCTATATTGGTTTTAGCATAACCAGTGCATCCTGTGCAATACATTAGTGACTTTGCAATGTGCTATTTATTGTTATTGAATATATACTGTATGTGTAGGTGCTGGCCTGTAACCTACACCCACATTGCTCTTTTAATAAGCTACCTTTAATTTCTACTGCATGTACAGTATGATCTTATATGCAGTGCATTTGTAGCATACGTGTTGAATCTATTGCAGATTCTATTTTTGTTTCTTTTCAGAGAGATGCTCTAAATGTTATTGTACAACTATGCAGTGTACAAAAGGCTTTCTATTCTATTCTATTCTAGTTTTGCATCTCCTTGCAATATGTTTGTCTTTGCGAGAGAACATAACACTATAGCAAAGGAATACTGAAGTAGGAAGGAATGCAAAAACTATTGCCAGGGAACGCAATTAGCTCCCCACCAAAAAAACAAAACAAATTGCCACCTCATGAGGTCACACAGCATGGCATGACTTCTTCTTAAGCCTACCTTACACTGACAGACTTTGCCAAGATTTGGGAAAGATTCTTGAAAGATTGTAGTCTTTTGAGCAAAGCTTGAATGAGGGGCCTTAGTTAAAAGACTACACTCTTTCAAGAATCTTTCCCAAATCTTGGCAAAGTCTGTCAGTGTAAGGTAGGCTTTAGTTAAACATTGTGAATGAGGAGGCGTTTATTTATTATAACAAAATAATATATATATAATTATAATATATAGGCTATGCTTCTGTTCCTGTAGAAGTTTCAATCAAATCAATAATTCATTGGGTTTTCAAATAACAAATCAAGCTGCCTTGCCTGGATATCCTTGCTTTGCAGCCAGAATTGGTCCAAGACCAGGCCAAGATAGTGTAGAAACTGTTTTTTCCTGACAACTGGACCACTGATAATGATAGCATCCAACTCAAGTTTGTTTCCTTGGGGCAATTCCTATGAACAAAAAAAACCCACCAACAAAAAAATAAAGACAAAAAAAAAATAAATACAAATTATGTTAGAAATATAAATCACTTCAAATGTATAAATAAAAATAAACAACCGGCATGAGAACATCATCATGACATGTTAGCAGTGTATAAACATTTCACAGTCAAAAGATTCACTGTGAAAGTGAACATGGTTAGCTTAAATGAAACTAATGCTCCCTCATTAACTCCCTCATCTAAAGTTAATAACTTGATTATACCGATTAACACATTTTAAGGGGTTTTCTTTCCTGAAGAAAAACAAAAAAACAACTAAGGTGTGATTTCCAAGATCATCTGCTCAAAATGCCAAGCATGCCTAAACTGTCAATACAGTAACACTTGCTTCTTTTTTTTTTTTTTTTAAGATGACTTTTTTGGGCTTTTTATGCCTTAAACTGGACAGGACAGTAGAGAGCATGACAGGAAACAAACGGGAGAGAGAGTAGGGGCGGGATCTGGAAAGGACCACGGGGCGGGAATCGAACCCGGGTCGCCGGCGTGCGGTGCAGGTGCCCCAGCCAGTCGCGCCACGGCTGGGGCCAACATTTGCTTTTATGGACAACACAGGTACTAGAGTCACCACACTTTTGTGTGGTGTTCGAGGTGTACTTGGTCTAGACCAAGTACACCTCGAACACCACACAAAAGTGTGTTCGACACAAACATTTAGAGCAACGTTTAATCAGCAGCCATGTAGGCTACCTACCCAACCCATGCATGCAGCATGCTTAGCCAGACCAAAACGGAACAACCAAACGAACCAGGGGTGAGTTTCCCAACACCATAACTAACCTGGCGGTCATCCCTATGTTCCCTGGATCCTACAGTATGTCCCCCCTTTTCCCACAAAAGGGTCCTATGTTCCCTGGTCACAATACATACCGGGGAGCATTAGCCTGACAAGCCAGACCCACATTGCTGCCGCTAGGGGCGTCTAGATTTCTAGGCTAGGGGAGCATAGGATCCATTTTGGAAAAAGTGGGGAACATAGGACCCTTTCTAAAACTTAAGAAAAAAAAGGATCCTATGTTCCCTGGTCCCATACAAAGTGGGGAACATGGACCCGGGGAATATAGGTAGGCCTACGCTCCCGCTAACCTGTTAGGAAATTGCATTGCTAATATTTTTGGGAAACGCCCCAGAAACAACCAAAACAGCAGATTTTCCAGATTAACAACAATTTTTATGAAGCAAAATCCTCTTCTTACTACAGTGTTATCTAACTTTAACCTTAATTAGGTAAGTGGATGATTTTGTAATCTGTTTCCCTTCAGCTGTGTCTAAGTGCAGAGGCGAGCATCCCAGTTCCAGAAAGGAAAGGTCCTGCCGTATTCTTCCTAGCTGCTACCTCACTTAACACAGGCGTTATCACTAATTATCTGATCTACCTGGCTGCTAATAAGGATGAGCTGGTTTACTAAATGGTTATACTTGGCAGGTCATTACTTTCTGAACCCAGGATGTCCGCCTCTGACTGTCATCAAATGACCAAATGAAAAATAGTAGCAGCTAGCTGCTAAAGGTTTAGCTGCTACCTAACCACAGATATTTCTATACCAAAGATCCGCTTTAACCCTCTCTGTCTATACTATACCGACAGTCAGTATACATATGTTTATGACATCTAATCAGCTATTTGCAAAGAAACATGTGCTGGCATGATCTAACAGAGTGATTAAACGAACTACTGTGGCGACATTGCTACACACAACTTAGCCATCACTCATTTTTTTTCAGTATTAGCTTAATGCTAGTGTATCAACGGATAACATTAGCAAACGTCACATTAGGCATAACGTATGATATGACCAACATAAACGTATACTTTGAGTAAACATTAGCTGGCTTACAAAAATAGCAAGCCAAAGTTAGTAGATGTACTTGCCTCAATTCCGCCATTGACGTCAACGTCCTTCATTTGCAACGCTTCTGGCTCCATGGTAGCCATCATCGACGACGATAACCTCGTTAAGGTCAAAGATCATAGTCTAGTTCTAGAATGCTATCTACTCTCTAGAATCTTTGCCGCACACTGCCCAGACGACCCCAACATTCCAGAATTGACTGCTGTCATCATAAAACCAACTTCTAGCTCCACCAGGCAGTAGACCAGGGCTCTTCAATTAGCGGCCCGCGGGCCGGATCCGGCCCCCGAGATACTTTGTACTGGCCCTTGAAGTGTTGGCTGATGATGTTATATGAGCAAATCCTTATATTCGGTAGAGGCGTAAATAACTGGTGGAAAACACGATAATGGAGGTACAGCGATAGGCTACACTGCGAGTAGCGCCTAAAAATAATGTTCGGTGTGGTGCGTTGCCGTTGTAGGCTACTGTTACTGTGTATCATGCAAAGACGTTACTTGTGCCTTGCTTCGCTTTTACGCAGAGTCACCAACATGTTGACGTGAACCAAATCCAAGTTGTTTCCCTCAAAGCATGAAGCATTTTTGGTGCATGAAATTTCACCGGTAGTGCGCCTCTCCAAGCAGATCCTTGCGAAAACATTCGCCACTCGTAATGTAGCCTAGCTATTGGAGCAAATAGGAGTAACTTTGGTGGCATCATTTCTGTTGCATGCTCTCACTCGCTCTGAAGTCTTGCAGCCATTGCACCTCAGCCAATTGCACGTAACGTTTAGAACGAGTGAAACATATTAGCTTAATTTCAACGTAAATTGCCACTATGTTGGAGTATATGAGCTAGTAACATTTTAACGGGTTGCACCACGCAAATAGTTTCAGTGTGAAACTAATAGGCCTACGGTATCCGCCGTTCATTCCGACATACCAGCACTCCGACATGGACGTCCAATTGTCGTAGTGGAGGCATGTCTCTTTATGGGATAAAGTCCCACCACTCCGACATTTTTTTTTTTCATGGTCGCAGTGGCGGTATTTAACTTTTTTTTCAAACAACTTGCCATTCCGACATGAGGTCATTAATAGGCTATTAATGTCGTAACTATATCCAATTGTGTAAAATAATAAAGATTCACATTTAAAATGTCATTGTGAAGACTTCTTGATATGGTTATGTGTCTGTTGCGTGCGCGACTCGGGGAGGTGAAAGGAGTTCTGTACAAGTTCTCATTATTCGCGGACTAAGTGGAGCTAAATTAAGTCATTATTTTGCTGTCACTTCGTCTGTTTTATGGCCTAGAAGGTTGTAGGCCTATTTGGTATCTGTGGATAGCTCTAGCTCTCCTCTTTTATCTGACATGCAAGCCATATCTTTTTGACCACAGTTTCACGAGTAGCCTAAAGCAAACGAAAGTAGCGGTAGCTGAAGCTACTGTATATGACATTCTTATTTGTTTGTCACTTCGTCTGTTTTTATAACACAAAAGGATCGATGTGTTTGGTATCAATGGAAAGCTATGTTTCTCCTCTTTCATGTGATATGCGTGTCATGTCTGTGCGATGCCTGGTCCCGGAGTAATTCAAGCGAGAGCCGTGGCTGCGTGGGTGAACGCAGAGCAATATAGACTGTAAATATGATATACTTTGGTTTAAATTCATGATTTTATTCTATTTTCATACTTGATCGTACAGACACGTGCCTAGTGTCGTTCGAAAGCCCCGGTTCTGCTCTTTCATGCAATATAGGTCTCAGGTATAGGATAGGTAATAATCGCGGAGCAATGTAAAAGAGAAGAATGGGTGTGTTTTTTGACGCACTTTGCGTCCGTCGGTCTCATAGGGTTCGTTAAATTGACTTGGAAAAAAATAGGATTTGTAAACTGTCGGAATGGGGGTACTAAAATGTGTCGGATTGGCAGCATGTCTAAATAGCAGCATGTCGAAATAGAGGCATGTCTAAATGGAAGCATGTCGTAGTGGTGGCATGTCTGAGTGGCAGCATGTAACCTAGGCCTACACATCCATCGCCTTGATGTCAAGTCTACTGTAAGTAACATTGATTTGTGAACACGTTCGTCCAATTTAAATGTGGGGACGTTAAATGTACAAGTAGGCCTATGTTGATAAGAGTTAAATATGCGACCGATAACGCACATTAAATTAATTTGAACACTGTTTTGAAACCTGTTTGTACCCATTGGAAATTGTATGGACCTATCAGTTACTTCGCAAAGCTCTGCTTCCATTGCTGTTAATGTTATCACAGATTTCATATTAGCCATATTAGCCATGTAGACTCAGTGTCACCCAGGGCTCTCAAGTCTCACGCATTGAGCGTGAGACACACGCATTTCAATGACTTCACCCGCTCACACGCCACACATGGCATTTCTCACTCCGAGAAATTATTAACTTGCCCGCACAGAAATTTCTAATGATTATATTTTACAAACGTGTCACACAGAGTTGCTGTCTGTGCGCTCATTCAGCTCAGAGAGCTGCTGTTCTGTTACTAACCTATCGGCCAATCAGAAAATGGGATTTCTCAAATGTGAACCAATCAGGAAATTGTTTTGTTTTGTTGCCGGGCGAGTTTCAGTTTCGTGAGCGGTCTCGGCCGCGGAGGTGGTAAACGAGGTGTAGGTGTCATCAGGTAATAACTTCATTCATTTCAATCTGTCGTTAGTTAGGCTACTATAGTTTTCCTACTCGTTGTTTAAGAACAATATAATTCAAGTGTTCGTTTGAATAGTAGCTTAAGTCTTAAGAGGATAAACCGTCTGTGTTGTTCATTCAAAAAGATGTCAGGGAAGAGGCAAAAGAGCCCTCTATCCTTCTGGAAGGCTCAGCCATCGAAAGAGGGTAGGTCAGAAGGCCGAGGCAGAGATTGAAAGGGATAGCCTAATTTATGGTTATGGTTATTTAAGCAATAAGCTCAGAGAGGCTTCGCGTCGTGCCTAACAACGCCCCTTAGCTGTTCGATTATACAGTATAACCCACGGACTCGAGTGGCTTATTGCTTTTCTAAAACGGTTACTACGTCGATCTAGCATACAAATAAATAACATTAGCCTACAAACTGAATTAAGTGAACAATTACAAAAAAATAAAAAGCAATATTATCAACTAGAAATGCAATTCCAAGGAATTACCAGTGCATGAAAATGCAAAAATAGATCGATAATGTAGATATGGCTACTAAGGTGTAGCTAGGGTAAACATGGTGGTTGCATAGTTTACAGAGAGTTGATAGTGTGAAGGTAGACAGTTTAAAGATGAAACATTCCAGTTCTAACTTAATTAATGATTTCTATTGATGTTAAAATGTTGATTAGCTAACTTAGCTAATGATTTCTAGCAGTTACGCTAAAAATGCTAATTATGCTAGCAATGCTAACTTTACTAACAATGCTAACCAGGTTGATTAGCTAACTTAACCGATGATTTCTAGCAGTAATGCTAAAAATGCTAACTATGCTAAATATGCTAACAATGCTAACCAGGTTGATAAGCTAACTTAGTTGATGATTTTTTGCAGTTATGCTAAAAATGCTAACTATGCTAACTAGCTAACTTGCTAATGAGGACTTTTATTTTGAAACATTTGTTGCTAGGGTATCCATGGTGGCCACTATCAGGAAACAAGAAGTTACTGCAGTATAATCATGTTGGTTGCTATGGAAACGGTCATAAACACTTAATTTTAATGGTTGCTATGTTGGTTGCTAGGTACATGGAGGTTTCATGTAGTTGACTGGAGGCATAGTGGATGATAACTGACAGTTGGAATGGTTGAACAGTTCAATAGTTGAGTAGTTTCAATGGTTAAATGATTTAATGGTGTATTATTGCAGTGAGGACTTTTATTTTGAAACAGTTGTGGACAGAGGAAACAATTGACAATTCACTGATCTACATAAAGAATGATGGAGCGGCAACAATGGGATAGTCTAGCCCTTCTATCTTTCTTTATGTAGATCATTGAGGATCGAGGCCCGAGGAGCGAGTGAGGACATATAAACGCTGCTTGAGAGGCACCCACAGTAAATACTTGTATGTAGATAGTCTAATTATAGTGCATGAAAATGCACTATACTGTTATTCCAAGTCTTCTTATTAGAGTGCATGAAAATGCACTCTACTGTTATCCGACATCTTCTTATTATTATTTTTCCTCTAACGTTTTTGTGCGCGCAATTCAGCTTCAACCGTTTAACGTAGAAACTTCATTCAAACTGCGGTGCGTAGGTCTTACTTAGGTGACTTCAGCTATGTATTTTTCAACTTTGTAACTTTTATACTTTTTGAACTATTAAATAAAAACTATTAAAATTCCCCCCATAGACTTAACATTGCGATTATGACATCATAATAGGGCAATTAGAATCTTATGCCAGGTGGCCAGTCCAGCTGCAGCAGCTCTCTCTCTCTCTCTCTCAGGCTTTAAGCATACAATCTCATTAAGACTACATATCCTGTTAACTGTTTCCTCTGTCCACAACTGTTTCAAAATAAAAGTCCTCACTGCAATAATACACTATTAAATCATTTAACCATTGAAAATACTCAACTATTTAACTGTTCAACCATTCCAACTGTCAGTTATCATCACCTATGCCTCCAGTCAACTACATAAAACCTCCACATACCTAGCAACCAACATAGCAACCATTCAAATTAAGCGTTTATGACCGTTTCCATAGCAACCAACATGATTTTACCACAGTAACTTCTTTATTTCTGATAGTGGCCATCATGGTTACCCTAGCAACAAATGTTTCAAAATAAAAGTCCTCACTAGCAAGTTAGCTAGTTAGCATAGTTAGCATTTTTAGCATAACTGCTAGAAATGATTAACTAAGTTAGCTAATCAACCTGGTTAGCATTATAAACATAGTTAGCATTGTTAGCATAGTTAGCATTTTTAACATAACTGTTAGAAATCGTCAGTTAGCTAATCAACCTGGTTAGCATTGTTAATATAGTTAGCATTGTTAGCATAGTTAGCATTTTTAGCATTAACTGCTAGAAATCATCAACTAAGTTAGCTAATCAACCTCGTTAGCATAGTTAGCATTGTTAGCAGAGTTAGCTTATCTGGTAATCAGGTTAGCTAATTCAATTTTAAACTGTTTATCTTAGCACTATCAACTTTCAAAAACTATGAAACCACCATGTCTACCCTAGCAACACCTTAGTAACCATATCTACATGATTTATCTGTACATTTTTGCATTTTCATGCACTCGTAATTTCCTTGGAATTACATTCTCTAGTTATTAAACTTCTTCTTCTAACGCAGCCAATTCAGCTTCAACCGTTTAACGTAGAAACTTCATTCAAACGTTGTTGCGTAGGTCTTGCTTATGCCATGCCTGCTTTGTATTTTTCAACTTTGTAACTTTTATACTTTTTAAACTATTAGTTAAAAACTATTACAATTTCCCCCATAGACTTAACATTGCTCATTATGACATCAGGGCAGCAATTAGAATCTTACGCCAGGTGGCCGGCCACCTGGGCACCAACTGTCAGTTTCTCTCAATCTCTCTGAAGACTACATATTCTGTTCCCCTGTATCCTCTGCGCACAACAGTATCAAAATAAGTCCTCCTAATTCCATCCAACTTTATATCCATTCATCTTCTTCAAACCATTCACTCATCCACCCATTCTAAACAGTCTGCCTATCAACATCAATAAGACGCTCTACATTCAACTTTTAAACAATCTACTCTGTCTCAGGCTGGCTCCCTTAAGACTAGCCAGTTAAATTGATTACACCTGTATCTGTATCCACTACTCTCAGTAGAGAGCTGTGTCTCTCCACTCTACAAGAATATAAGGCACATTCCATCCAACATTCTATCCATTCATCTTCTTCAGACCATTCACTCATCCACCCATTAAACTGTCTATCAACAGCTATTAAACAATCTGTCTATCAACATCCATTAAACTCTCTGTCTATCAACATTAATTAGACTATCTACATTCAACTTTTAAATGATTTACTCTGTGTCAGGCTTTAAGAGTAGCCTACTCTGGCTCTCTTAAGACTAGCCAGTTAAATTGATTACACCTGTGTCAACTACTCTCAGAGAGCTGTATCAGTGTCTCTCTTAACAAGAATATAAGGCACATTCCATCCAACCTTCTATCCATTCATCTTCTTCTGACCATTCACTCATCCACCCATTAAACTGTCAATCAATATCTATTAAACAATCTGCCTATCAACATCCATTAAACATTCTGTCTATCAACATTAATTAGACTATCTACATTCAACTTTTAAAGTATTTACTGTGGGTCCCTCTCAAGCAGCGTTTATATGTCCTCCCTCGCTCCTCGATCCTCAATGACAAAGAAAGATAGAAGAAGGGCTAGACTATCCCATTGTTGCCGCTCCATCATTCTTTATGTAGATCAGTGAGGAGCGAGAGAGGACGCGTAAACGCTATATGAGAGGCACCTTCTGTCTCAAGCTTTAAGCATACAATCTTTCTGAAGACTACATATCCTGTTAACTGTTTCCTCTGTCCACAACTGTTTCAAAATAAAAGTCCTCAATGCAATAATACACTATTAAATCATTTAACCATTGAAACTACTCAACTATTTAACTGTTCAACCATTCCAACTGTCAGTTATCATCAACTATGCCTCCAGTCAACTACATGAAACCTCCATGTACCTAGCAACCAACATAGCAACCATTAAAATTAAGCGTTTATGACTGTTTCCATAGCAACCAACATGATTATACTGCAGTAACTTCTTGTTTCCTGATAGTGCCCACCATGGATACCCTAGCAACAAATTTTTCAAAATAAAAGTCCTCACTAGCAAGTTATCTAGTTAGCATGGTTGCATTGTTAGCAGAGCTAGCATTTTTAGCATAACTGCAAAAAATCATCAGCTAAGTTAGCTAATCAACCTGGTTAGCATTGTTAGCAAATCTAGCATTGTTAGCATAGTTAGCATTTTTAGCATTACTGTTAGAAATCATCGGTTAAGTTAGCTAATCAACCTGGTTAGCATTGTTAGTAAAGTTAGCATTGCTAGCATAATAAGCATTTTTAGCACAACTGCTAGAAATCATTAGCTAAGTTAGCTAATCAACATTTAACATGAATAGAAATCATTAGTTAAGTTAGAACTGGAATGTTTCAGCTTTAAACTGTCTACTTTCACACTATCAACTCTCTGTAAACTATGCAACCACCATGTTTACCCTAGCTACACCTTAGTAACCATATCTACATTATCTATCTTTTTTTGCATTTTCATGCACTGGTAATTCCTTGGAATTGCATTTCTAGTTCTTCTTCTAACGCACGCAATTCAGCTTCAACCGCTTAACGTAGAAACTCCATTCGAATTTTGTCGCGTAGGTCTTACTTACGCGATGTGGGCAAAGTATTTTTCAACTTTGTAACTTTTATACTTTTTAAACTATTAGTTAAAAACTATTACAATTCCCCCCATAGACTTAACATTGCTCATTATGACATCACGGCAGCAATTAGAATCTTACGCCAGGTGGCCGGCCACCTGGGCACCAACTGTCAGTTTCTCTGGCTTTAAGCATACATTCTCTGTGAAGACTACATATCCTGTTAACTGTTTCCTCTGTCCACAACTGTTTCAAAATAAAAGTCCTCACTGCAATAATACACTATTAAATCATTTAACCATTGAAACTACTCAACTATTGAACTGTTCAACCATTCCAACTGTCAGTTATCATCCACTATGCCTCCAGTCAACTACATGAAACCTCCATGTACCTAGCAACCAACATAGCAACCATTAAAATTAAGTGTTAATGACAGTTTCCATAGCAACCAACATGATTATACTGCAGTAACTTCTTGTTTCCTGATAGTGGCCACCATGGATACCCTAGCAACAAATGTTTCAAAATAAAAGTCCTCACTAGCAAGTTAGCTAGTTAGCATAGTTAACATTGTTAGCATAGTTAAAATTTTTAGCATAACTGCTAAAAATGATTAGCTAAGTTAGCTAATCAACCTGGTTAGCATTGTTAGCATAGTTAGCATTGTTAGCATAGTTAGCATTTTGAACATTTCTGTTAGAAATCATTAGTTAAGTTAGCTGATCAATCTGGTTAGCATTGTTAACATAGTTAGCATTGTTAGCATTTTTACCATAACTGTTAGAAATCATTAGCTAAGTAAACCAATCAACCTGGTTATCATTGTTAACATAGTTAACATTTTAACATACCTTTTAGAAATCATTAGTTAAGTTACAACTGGAATGTTTAAGCTTTAAACTGTCTACCTTCACACATCAACTCTCTTTAAACTATACAATCACCATCTTTGCCCTAGTTACACCCTAGTAGCCATATCTACATCATCTATCTATACATTTTTTTCATTTTCATGCACTGGTAATTCCTTGGAATTGCATTTCTAGTTAATGTTGATAGACAGAATGTTTAATGGATGTTGATAGGCAGATTGTTTAATAGATATTGATTGACAGTTTAATGGGTGGATGAGTGAATGGTCTGAAGAAGATGAATGGATAGAAGGTTGGATGGAATGTGCCTTATATTCTTGTTAAGAGAGACACTGATACAGCTCTCTGAGAGTAGTTGATACAGGTGTAATCAATTTAACTGGCTAGTCTTAAGAGAACCATAGTGTGCTTAAAGCCTGAGACAGAGTAAATCATTTAAAAGTTGAATGTAGATAGTCTAATTAATGTTGATAGACAGAGAGTTTAATGGATGTTGATAGGCAGATTGTTTAATAGATGTTGATAGACAGTTTAATGGGTGGATGAGTGAATGGTCTGAAGAAGATGAATGGATAGAAAGTTGGATGGAATGTGCCTTATACATTGTATTCTTGTAGACTGGAGAGACACAGCTCTCTACTGAGAGTAGTGGATACAGATACAGGTGTAATCAATTTAACTGGCTAGTCTTAAGAGAGCCAGTGTATGTAGCCTGAGAGAGAGAGAGAGAGAGCTGCTGCACCTGGACTGGCCACCTGGCGTAACATTCTAATTGCTGCCGTGATGTCATAATGAGCAATGTTAAGTCTATGGGGAAATGTTTAATAGTTTTTAATTTACAGTTTAAAAAGTATAAAAGTTACAAAGTTTAAAAATATATTGCACAGGTCTCCTTAGTAAGACCTACGTAGCAAAGTTTGAATCAAGTTTCTACGTTAAACGGTTCAAGCTGAATTGCGAGCGTTAGAAGAAAAAGAAAAATAATAATAACTAGAAATGCAATTCCAAGGAATTACCAGTGCATGAAAATGCAAAAATAGATAGATAATGTTGATATGGTTACTAAGGTGTAGCTAGGGTAAACATGGTGGTTGCATAGTTTACAGAGAGTTGATGGTGTGAAGGTAGACAGTTTAAAGATGAAACGTTCCAGTTCTAACTTAACTAATGATTTCTATTCATGTTAAAATGTTGATTAGCTAACTTAGCTAATGATTTCTAGCAGTTGTGTTAAAAATGCTAATTATGTTAGCAATGCTAACTTTACTAACAATGCTAACCAGGTTGATTAGCTAACTTAACCGATGATTTCTAGCAGTAATGCTAAAAATGCTAACTATGCTAACAATGCTAGATTTGCTAACAATGCTAACCAGGTTGATTAGCTAACTTAGTTGATGATTTTTTGCAGTTATGCTAAAAATGCTAACTATGCTAACAATGCTAACTATGCTAACTAGCTAACTTGCTAGTGAGGACTTTTATTTTGAAACATTTGTTGCTAGGGTATCCATGGTGGCCACTATCAGGAAACAAGAAGTTACTGCAGTATAATCATGTTGGTTGCTATGGAAACGGTCATAAACACTTAATTTTAATGGTTGCTATGTTGGTTGCTAGGTACATGGAGGTTTCATGTAGTTGACTGGAGGCATAGTTGATGATAACTGACAGTTGGAATGGTTGAACAGTTAAATAGTTGAGTAGTTTCAATGGTCAAATGATTTAATAGTGTATTATTGCAGTGAGGACTTTTATTTTGAAACAGTTGTGGACAGAGGAAACAGTTAACAGGATCTGTAGTCTTAATGAGATTGTATGCTTAAAGCCTGAGACAGAAGGTGCCTCTCATATAGCGTTTACGCGTCCTCTCTCGCTCCTCACTGATCTACATAAAGAATGATGGAGCGGCAACAATGGGATAGTCTAGCCCTTCTTCTATCTTTCTTTATGTAGATCATTGAGGATCGAGGAGCGAGGGAGGACATATAAACGCTGCTTGAGAGGGACCCACAGTAAATACTTTAAAAGTTGTATGTAGATAGTCTAATTAATGTTGATAGACAGAATGTTTAGTGGATGTTGATAGGCAGATTGTTTAATAGATATTGATTGACAGTTTAATGGTGGATGAGTGAATGGTCTGAAGAAGATGAATGGATAGAAGGTTGGATGGAATGTGCCTTATATTCTTGTTAAGAGAGACACTGATACAGCTCTCTGAGAGTAGTTGACACAGGTGTAATCAATTTAACTGGCTAGTCTTAAGAGAGCCAGAGTGTACTCTTAAAGCCTGAGACAGAGTAAATAATTAAAAAGTTGAATGTAGATAGTCTAATTAATGTTGATAGACAGAGAGTTTAATGGATGTTGATAGACAGATTGTTTAATAGATGTTGATAGACAGTTTAATGGGTGGATGAGTGAATGGTCTGAAGAAGATGAATGGATAGAATGTTGAATGGAATGTGCCTTATATTCTTGTAGAATGGAGAGACACAGCTCTCTACTGAGAGTAGTGGATACAGATACAGGTGTAATCAATTTAACTGGCTAGTCTTAAGAGAGCCAGCCTGAGACAGAGTAGATTGTTTAAAAGTTGAATGTAGAACGTCTAATTGATGTTGATAGGCAGACTGTTTAGAATGGGTGGATGAGTGAATGGTCTGAAGAAGATGAATGGATATAATGTTGAATGGAATGTGCCTTATATTCTTGTAGAATGGAGAGACACAGCTCTCTACTGAGAGTAGATACAGATACAGGTGTAATCAATTTAACTGGCTAGTCTTAAGAGAGCCAGCCTGAGACAGAGTAGATTGTTTAAAAGTTGAATGTAGAACGTCTAATTGATGTTGATAGGCAGACTGTTTAGAATGGGTGGATGAGTGAATGGTTTGAAGAAGATGAATGGATATAAAGTTGGATGGAATTAGGAGGACTTATTTTGATACTGTTGTGCACAGAGGATACAGGGGAACAGAATATGTAGTCCTCAGAGAGATTGCCTGAGAGAAACTGACAGTTGGTGCCCAGGTGGCTGACCAGCTGGAGTAAGATTCTAATTGCTGCCGTGATGTCATAATGAGCAATGTTAAGTCTATGGGGGAAATTGTAATAGTTTTTAACTAATAGTTTAAAAAGTATAAAAGTTACAAAGTTGAAAAATACTTTGCCCACATCGCGTAAGTAAGACCTACGCGACATAGTTTGAATGGAGTTTCTACGTGAAGCGGTTGAAGCTGAATTGCGTGCGTTAGAAGAAGAACTAGAAATGCAATTCCAAGGAATTACCAGTGCATGAAAATGCAAAAATAGATAGATAATGTAGATATGGTTACTAAGGTGTAGCTAGGGTAAACATGGTGGTTGCATAGTTTACAGAGAGTTGATAGTGTGAAGGTAGACAGTTTAAAGATGAAACATTCCAGTTCTAACTTAACTAATGATTTCTATTCATGTTAAAATGTTGATTAGCTAACTTAGCTAATGATTTCTAGCAGTTACGCTAAAAATGCTTATTATGCTAGCAATGCTAACTTTACTAACAATGCTAACCAGGTTGATTAGCTAACTTAACCGATGATTTCTAGCAGTAATGCTAAAAATGCTAACTATGTTAAATTTGCTAACAATGCTAACCAGGTTGATTAGCTACTTAGTTGATGATTTTTTGCAGTTATGCTAAAAATGCTAACTATGCTAACTATGCTAACCATGCTAACTAGCTAACTTGCTAGTGAGGACTTTTATTTTGAAACATTTGTTGCTAGGGTATCCATGGTGGCCACTATCAGGAAACAAGAAGTTACTGCAGTATAATCATGTTGGTTGCTATGGAAACGGTCATAAACACTTAATTTTAATGGTTGCTATGTTGGTTGCTAGGTACATGGAGGTTTTATGTAGTTGACTGGAGGCATAGTGGATGATAACTGACAGTTGGAATGGTTGAACAGTTCAATAGTTGAGTAGTTTCAGTGGTTAAATGATTTAATAATGTATTATTGCAGTGAGGACCTTTATTTTGAAACAGTTGTGGACAGAGGAAGTAGTGAAACAGGATCTGTAGTCTTAATGAGATTGTATGCTTAAAGCCTGAGACAGAAGGTGCCTCTCATATAGCGTTTACGCATCCTCTCTCGCTCCTAACTGATCTACATAAAGAATGATGGAGCGGCAACAATGGGATAGTCTAGCCCTTCTTCTATCTTTCTTTATGTAGATCATTGAGGATCGAGGAGCGAGGGAGGACATATAAACGCTGCTTGAGAGGGACCCACAGTAAATACTTTAAAAGTTGTATGTAGATAGTCTAATTAATGTTGATAGACAGAATGTTTAATGGATGTTGATAGGCAGATTGTTTAATAGATATTGATTGACAGTTTAATGGGTGGATGAGTGAATGGTCTGAAGAAGATGAATGGATAGAAGGTTGGATGGAGTGTGCCTTATATTCTTGTTAAGAGAGACACTGATACAGCTCTCTGAGAGTAGTTGATACAGGTGTAATCAATTTAACTGGCTAGTCTGAGACAGAGTAAATAATTTAAAAGTTGAATGTAGATAATCTAATTAATGTTGATAGACAGAGAGTTTAATGGATGTTGATAGACAGATTGTTTAATAGATGTTGATAGACAGTTTAATGGGTGGATGAGTGAATGGTCTGAAGAAGATGAATGGATAGAATGTTGGATGGAATGTGCCTTATATTCTTGTAGAATGGAGAGACACAGCTCTCTACTGAGAGTAGTGGATACAGATACAGGTGTAATCAATTTAACTGGCTAGTCTTAAGAGAGCCAGCCTGAGACAGAGTAGATTGTTTAAAAGTTGAATGTAGAGCGTCTTATTGATGTTGATAGGCAGACTGTTTAGAATGGGTGGATGAGTGAATGGTTTGAAGAAGATGAATGGATATAAAGTTGGATGGAATTAGGAGAACTTATTTTGATACTGTTGTGCGCAGAGGATACAGGGGAACAGAATATGTAGTCTTCAGAGAGATTGTATGGTTAAAGCCAGAGAAACTGACAGTTGGTGCCCAGGTGGCCGGCCACCTGGCCTAAGATTCTAATTGCTGCCGTGATGTCACAATGAGCAATGTTAAGTCTATGGGGAAATAGCTCAATGTTAAATCTATGGGGAAATCGTTTTTTAATTCATAGTTTAAAAAGTATAAAAGTTACAAAGTTGAAAAATACAAAGCAGACATGGCATGAGCAAGACCTACGCAACAACGTTTGAATGAAGTTTCTACGTTAAACGGTTAAAGCTGAATTGGCTGCGTTAGAAGAAGAAGTTTAA
Organism: Sardina pilchardus; assembly: GCF_963854185.1. Classification (NCBI taxonomy): domain Eukaryota; kingdom Metazoa; phylum Chordata; class Actinopteri; order Clupeiformes; family Clupeidae; genus Sardina; species Sardina pilchardus. The sequence continues at coordinate 20,873,642 of NC_084995.1, read as the reverse complement.
CTAGAAATGCAATTCCAAGGAATTACCAGTGCATGAAAATGCAAAAATAGATAGATAATGTAGATATGGTTACTAAGGTGTAGCTAGGGTAAACATGGTGGTTGCATAGTTTACAGAGAGTTGATAGTGTGAAGGTAGACGTTTTAAAGATGAAACGTTCCAGTTCTAACTTAACTAATGATTTCTATTCATGTTAAAATGTTGATTAGCTAACTTAGCTAATGATTTCTAGCAGTTACGCTAAAATGCTTATTATGCTAGCAATGCTAACTTTACTAGCAATGCTAACCAGGTTGATTAGCTAACTTAACCAATGATTTCTAGCAGTAATGCTAAAAATGCTAACTATGCTAACAATGCTAACTATGCTAACCATGCTAACTAGCTAACTTGCTAGTGAGGACTTTTATTTTGAAACATTTGTTGCTAGGGTATCCATGGTGGCCACTATCAGGAAACAAGAAGTTACTGCAGTATAATCATGTTGGTTGCTATGGAAATGGTCATAAACACTTAATTTTAATGGTTGCTATGTTGGTTGCTAGGTACATGGAGGTTTCATGTAGTTGACTGGAGGCATAGTGGATGATAACTGACAGTTGGAATGGTTGAACAGTTCAATAGTTGAGTAGTTTCAATGGTTAAATGATTTAATAGTGTATTATTGCAGTGAGGACCTTTATTTTGAAACAGTTGTGGACAGAGGACGTAGTGAAACAGGATCTGTAGTCTTAATGAGATTGTATGCTTAAAGCCTGAGACAGAAGGTGGCTCTCATATAGCGTTTACGCGTCCTCTCTCGCTCCTCACTGATCTACATAAAGAATGATGGAGCGGCAACAATGGGATAGTCTAGCCCTTCTTCTATCTTTCTTTATGTAGATCATTGAGGATCGAGGAGCGAGGGAGGACATATAAACGCTGCTTGAGAGGGACCCACAGTAAATACTTTAAAAGTTGTATGTAGATAGTCTAATTAATGTTGATAGACAGAATGTTTAATGGATGTTGATAGGCAGATTGTTTAATAGATATTGATTGACAGTTTAATGGGTGGATGAGTGAATGGTCTGAGGAAGATGAATGGATAGAAGGTTGGATGGAATGTGCCTTATATTCTTGTTAAGAGAGACACTGGCCACGTTTACATGATGTTTTTAATTCTGAATTAGTTTATTCAGAATTAAATAGATCGGAATTAAAATATTCTCCTTCAAGTTTACATGGAAATAATAATTCCGAATTGGCGTTTACATGGAACATACGTTAATTACGCTTTATTGTATTCCGCTGAACGTCTGAGGGTCGGGAAGGGTTCCGATTGGACAGGCGGCGCATGAACGTAGCCTAATAAGGCCTACCGGAAGAAAACAAACTTTAGCTGGCTAGCAACTTTTTTGTCATCTCGGGTTAACGTTACAGCATGGACAATAACATAATGAAAACGGGTTTCACAGTAATTCTGATAATAGGCCTACTATTTAACCGGCAGCTCGAAAATATTGTCAAGCTTCACGTTTGCTAGCTGAGGGGGAGAAGACTGTCGGAGAAGGGGGGAAGAAGACGGAGCCGAATTAGCAATGAAACGAGCATGCGCGTCTTCTTCCTCCTTCTACGAGCATGCGCCAAACAAACGGAATAAACTTTTAATCGGAATAAAGGTTTACATGATCAAGGAGGGGAGTTAATTCCGCTTTAACATCGGAATAAACCAACCACTTAAATCGGAATTAAGTTTAATTCGGAATAATCATTTTCAAGCGGAATAAGCGTTTACATGGTCTCTTTTAAAGCGGAATTAACTTTTATTCCGATTTAACTTGGTTTTATTCGGAATTAAAGCTCTCATGTAAACGCAGCAACTGATACAGCTCTCTGAGAGTAGTTGACACAGGTGTAATCAATTTAACTGGCTAGTCTTAAGAGAGCCAGAGTACTCTTAAAGCCTGAGACAGAGTAAATCATTTAAAAGTTAAATGTAGATAGTCTAATTAATGTTGATAGACAGAGAGTTTAATGGATGTTGATAGACAGATTGTTTAATAGATGTTGATAGACAGTTTAATGGGTGGATGAGTGAATGGTCTGAAGAAGATGAATGGATAGAATGTTGGATGGAATGTGCCTTATATTCTTGTAGAATGGAGAGACACAGCTCTCTACTGAGAGTAGTGGATACAGATACAGGTGTAATCAATTTAACTGGCTAGTCTTAAGAGAGCCAGCCTGAGACAGAGTAGATTGTTTAAAAGTTGAATGTAGATCGTCTAATTGATGTTGATAGGCAGACTGTTTAGAATGGGTGGATGAGTGAATGGTTTGAAGAAGATGAATGGATATAAAGTTGAATGGAATTAGGAGGACTTATTTTGATACTGTTGTGCGCAGAGGATACAGGGGAACAGAATATGTAGTCTTCAGAGAGGAGCCTGAGAGAAACTGACAGTTGGTGCCCAGGTGGCTGACCAGCTGGAGTAACATTCTAATTGCTGCCGTGATGTCATAATGAGCAATGTTAAGTCTATGGGGGAAATTGTAATAGTTTTTAACTAATAGTTTAAAAAGTATAAAAGTTACAAAGTTGAAAAATACAAAGCACACATCGCGTAAGTAAGACCTACGCGACATAGTTTGAATGGAGTTTCTACGTTAAGCGGTTGAAGCTGAATTGCGTGCGTTAGAAGAAGAATAATAAGAAGACTTTGGAAGAACAGTATAGTGCATTTTCATGCACTATAATAATAACTAGAGAATGTAATTCCAGGGAAATTACGAGTGCATGAAAATGCAAAAATGTATAGATACAGTAGATAATGTAGATATAGTTACTAAGATGCAGCTAGGGTAAACATGGTGGTTGCATAGTTTAAAGAAAGCTGATAGTGTGAAGGTAGACAGTTTAAAGCTTAAACATTACAGTTCTAACTGAACTAATGATTTCTAGCAATTATGCTAAATATGCTAACTATGCTAACAATGCTAACCAGGCTGATTAGCTAACTTAGCTAATCATTTCTAACAGTTATGCTAAAAATGCTAACAATGCTAACCAGGTTGATTAGTTAACTTAGCTAATCATTTCTAGCAGTTATGTTAAAAATGCTAACTATGCTAACTTGCTAGTGAGGACTTTTATTTTGAAACATTTGTTGATAGGGTATCTATGGTGGCCACTATCAGGAATAAAGAAGTTACTGTAGTAAAATCATGTTGGTTGCTATGGAAACGGTCATAAACGCTTGATTTTAATGGTTGCTATGTTGGTTGCTAGGTACATGGAGGTTTCATGTAGTTGACTGGAGGCATAGTTGATGATAACTGACAGTTGGAATGGTTGAACAGTTAAATAGTTGAGTAGTTTCAATGGTTAAATTATTTAATAGTGTATTATTGCAGTGAGGACTTTTATTTTGAAACAGCTGTGGACAGAGGAAACAGTTTAACAGGATATGTGTAGTCTTCAGAGAGATTGTATGCTTAAAGCCTGAGAGAAACTGACAGTTGGTGCCCAGGTGGCTGACCAGCTGGGGTAACATTCTAATTGCTGCCGTGATGTCATAATGAGCAATGTTAAGTCTATGGGGGAAATTTGAGTAGTTTTTATTTAATAGTTCAAAAAGTATAAAAGTTACAAAGTTGAAAAATACATAGCTGAAGTCACCTAAGTAAGACCTACGCACCTCAGTTTGAATGAAGTTTCTACGTTAAACGGTTGAAGCTGAATTGCGCGCACAAAAACGTTAGAGGAAAAATAATAATAAGAAGATGTCGGATAACAGTAGAGTGCATTTTCATGCACTCTAATAAGAAGAATAGGAAGAACAGTACAGTGCATTTTCATGCACTGTAATAACTAGAAATGCAATTCCAAGGAATTACCAGTGCATGAAAATGCAAAAATAGATAGATAATGTAGATATGGTTACTAAGGTGTAGCTAGGGTAGACATGGTGGTTGCATAGTTTACAGAGAGTTGATAGTGTGAAGGTAGACAGTTTAAAGATGAAACGTTCCAGTTCTAACTTAACTAATGATTTCTATTCATGTTAAAATGTTGATTAGCTAACTTAGCTAATGATTTCTAGCAGTTACGCTAAAAATGCTTATTATGCTAGCAATGCTAACTTTACTAAAAATGCTAACCAGGTTGATTAGCTAACTTAACCGATGATTCCTAGCAGTAATGCTAAAAATGCTAACTATGCTAACAATGCTAAATTTGCTAACAATGCTAACCAGGTTGATTAGCTTACTTAGTTTATGATTTTTTGCAGTTATGCTAAAAATGCTAACAATGCTAACTATGCTAACCATGCTAACTAGCTAACTTGCTAGTGAGGACTTTTATTTTGAAACATTTGTTGCTAGGGTATCCATGGTGGCCACTATCAGGAAACAAGAAGTTACTGCAGTATAATCATGTTGGTTGCTATGGAAACGGTCATAAACACTTAATTTTAATGGTTGCTATGTTGGTTGCTAGGTACATGGAGGTTTCATGTAGTTGACTGGAGGCATAGTGGATGATAACTGACAGTTGGAATGGTTGAACAGTTCAATAGTTGAGTAGTTTCAGTGGTTAAATGATTTAATAGTGTATTATTGCAGTGAGGACCTTTATTTTGAAACAGTTGTGGACAGAGGAAGTAGTGAAACAGGATCTGTAGTCTTAATGAGATTGTATGCTTAAAGCCTGAGACAGAAGGTGCCTCTCATATATAGCGTTTACGCGTCCTCTCTCGCTCCTCACTGATCTACATAAAGAATGATGGAGCGGCAACAATGGGATAGTCTAGCCCTTCTTCTATCTTTCTTTATGTAGATCATTGAGGATCGAGGAGCGAGGGAGGACATATAAACACTGCTTGAGAGGGACCCACAGTAAATACTTTAAAAGTTGTATATAGTCTAATTAATGTTGATAGACAGAATGTTTAATGGATGTTGATAGGCAGATTGTTTAATAGATATTGATTGACAGTTTAATGGGTGGATGAGTGAATGGTCTGAAGAAGATGAATGGATAGAAGGTTGGATGGAATGTGCCTTATATTCTTGTTAAGAGAGACACTGATACAGCTCTCTGAGAGTAGTTGACACAGGTGTAATCGATTTAACTGGCTAGTCTTAAGAGAGCCAGCGTGTACTCTTAAAGCCTGAGACAGTAAATAATTTAAAAGTTGAATGTAGATAGTCTAATTAATGTTGATAGACAGAGAGTTTAATGGATGTTGATAGACAGATTGTTTAATAGATGTTGATAGACAGTTTAATGGGTGGATGAGTGAATGGTCTGAAGAAGATGAATGGATAGAATGTTGGATGGAATGTGCCTTATATTCTTGTAGAATGGAGAGACACAGCTCTCTACTGAGAGTAGTGGATACAGATACAGGTGTAATCAATTTAACTGGCTAGTCTTAAGAGAGCCAGCCTGAGACAGAGTAGATTGTTTAAAAGTTCAATGTAGAGCGTCTAATTGATGTTGTTGATAGGCAGACTGTTTAGAATGGGTGGATGAGTGAATGGTTTGAAGAAGATGAATGGATATAAAGTTGGATGGAATTAGGAGGACTTATTTTGATACTGTTGTGCGCAGAGGATACAGGGGAACAGAATATGTAGTCTTCAGAGAGGAGCCTGAGAGAAACTGACAGTTGGTGCCCAGGTGGCTGACCAGCTGGGGTAACATTCTAATTGCTGCCGTGATGTCATAATGAGCAATGTTAAGTCTATGGGGGAAATGGTGATAGTTTTTAACTAATAGTTTAAAAAGTATAAAAGTTACAAAGTTGAAAAATACAAAGCACATATGGCATAAGCAAGACCTACGCAACAAAGTTTGAATGAAGTTTCTACGTTAAACGGTTGAAGCTGAATTGCGAGCGTTAGAAGAAGAAGTTTAATAACTAGAAATGCAATTCCAAGGAATTACCAGTGCATGAAATGCAAAAATAGATAGATAATGTAGATATGGTTACTAAGGTGTAGCTAGGGTAAACATGGTGGTTACATAGTTTACAGAGAGTTGATAGTGTGAAGGTAGACAGTTTAAAGCTGAAACATTCCCAGTTCTAACTTAACTAATGATTACTATTCATGTTAAAATGTTAACTATGGTAACAATGATAACCAGGTTGATTGGTTAACTTAGCTACTGATTTCATGCAGTAATGGTAAAAATGTTAACTATGCTAACTATGATCACAGTGCTAACCAGGTTGATTAGCTAACTTAGCTAATGATTTCTAGCAGTTATGTTAAAAATGCTAACTATGGTAGCAATGCTAACTATGGTAACAATGCTAACTTAAACTAACAATGCTAACCAGGTTGATTAGCTAACTTAACTGATGATTTCTAGCAATAATGCTAAAAATGCTAACTATGCTAACAATGTTAAAATTGCTAACCATGCTAACTAGCTAACTTGCTAGTGAGGACTTTTATTTTGAAACATTTGTTGCTAGGGTATCCATGGTGGCCACTATCAGGAAACAAGAAGTTACTGCAGTATAATCATGTTGGTTGTTATGGAAACGGTCATAAACGCTTAATTGTAATGGTTGCTATGTTGGTTGCTAGGTACATGGAGTTTTCGTGTAGTTGACTGGAGGCATAGTTCATAACTGACAGTTGGAATGGTTGAACAGTTAAATAGTTGAGTAGTTACAATGGTTAAATGATTTAATAGTGTATTATTGCAGTGAGGACCTTTATTTTGAAACAGTTGTGGACAGAGGAAGTAGTGAAACAGGATCTGTAGTCTTAATGAGATTGTATGCTTAAAGCCTGAGACAGAAGGTGCCTCGCATATAGCGTTTACGCGTCCTCTCTCGCTCCTCAATCCTCACTGATCTACATAAAGAATGATGGAGCGGCAACAATGGGATAGTGTAGCCCTTCTTCTATCTTTCTTTATGTAGATCATTGAGGATCGAGGAGCGAGGGAGGACATATAAACGCTGCTTGAGAGGTACCCAGAGTAAATACTTTAAAAGTTGTATGTAGATAGTCTAATTAATGTTGATAGACAGAATGTTTAATGGATGTTGATAGGCAGATTGTTTAATAGATATTGATTGACAGTTTAATGGGTGGATGAGTGAATGGTCTGAAGAAGATGAATGGATAGAAGGTTGGATGGAATGTGCCTTATATTCTTGTTAAGAGAGACACTGATATAGCTCTCTGAGAGTAGTTGATACAGGTGTAATCAATTTAACTGGCTAGTCTTAAGAGAGCCATAGTATCTTAAAGCCTGAGACAGAGTAAATAATTTAAAAGTTGAATGTAGATAGTCTAATTAATGTTGATAGACAGAGAGTTTAATGGATGTTGATAGACAGATTGTTTAATAGATGTTGATAGACAGTTTAATGGGTGGATGAGTGAATGGTCTGAAGAAGATGAATGGATAGAATGTTGGATGGAATGTGCCTTATATTCTTGTAGAATGGAGAGACACAGCTCTCTACTGAGAGTAGTGGATACAGATAGGCCTACAGGTGTAATCAATTTAACTGGCTAGTCTTAAGAGAGCCAGCCTGAGACAGAGTAGATTGTTTAAAAGTTCAATGTAGAGCGTCTAATTGATGTTGTTGATAGGCAGACTGTTTAGAATGGGTGGATGAGTGAATGGTTTGAAGAAGATGAATGGATATAAAGTTGGATGGAATTAGGAGGACTTATTTTGATACTGTTGTGCGCAGAGGATACAGGGGAACAGAATATGTAGTCTTCAGAGAGGAGCCTGAGAGAAACTGACAGTTGGTGCCCAGGTGGCTGACCAGCTGGGGTAACATTCTAATTGCTGCCGTGATGTCATAATGAGCAATGTTAAGTCTATGGGGGAAATGGTGATAGTTTTTAACTAATAGTTTAAAAAGTATAAAAGTTACAAAGTTGAAAAATACAAAGCACATATGGCATAAGCAAGACCTACGCAACAAAGTTTGAATGAAGTTTCTACGTTAAACGGTTGAAGCTGAATTGCGAGCGTTAGAAGAAGAAGTTTAATAACTAGAAATGCAATTCCAAGGAATTACCAGTGCATGAAAATGCAAAAATAGATAGATAATGTAGATATGGTTACTAATGTGTAGCTAGGGTAAACATGGTGGTTGCATTGTTTACAGAGAGTTGATAGTGTGAAGGTAGACAGTTTAAAGATGAAACATTACAGTTTTAACTTAACTAATGATTTCTATTTATGTTAAAATGTTGATTAGCTAACTTAGCTAATGATTTCTAGCAGTTACGCTAAAAATGCTAACTATGCTAGCAATGCTAACTTTACTAACAATGCTAACCAGCTTGATTAGCTAACTTAACTGATGATTTCTAGCAGTAATGTTAACAATGCTAACTATGCTAACAATGCTAAATGTGCTAACAATGCTAACCAGGTTGATTAGATAACTTAGTTGATGATTTTTTGCAGTTATGCTAAAAAATGCTAACTATGCTAACCATGCTAACTAGCTAACTTGCTAGTGAGGACTTTTATTTTGAAACATTTGTTGCTAGGGTATCCATGGTGACCACTATCAGGAAACAAGAAGTTACTGCAGTATAATCATGTTGGTTGCTATTGAAACGGTCATAAACACTTAATTTTAATGGTTGCTATGTTGGTTGCTAGGTACATGGAGGTTTCATGTAGTTGACTTGAAGCATAGTGGATGATAACTGACAGTTGGAATGGTTTAACAGTTCAATAGTTGAGTAGTTTCAATGGTTAAATGATTTAATAGTGTATTATTGCAGTGAGGACTTTTATTTTGAAACAGTTGTGGACAGAGGAAACAGTTAACAGGATATATAGTCTTCTAAGAGACTGTATGCTTAAAGCCAGAGAAACTGACAGTTGGTGCCCAGGTGGCCGGCCACCTGGCGTAAGATTCTAATTGCTGCCGTGATGTCATAATGAGCAATGTTAAGTCTATGGGGGAAATTGTAATAGTTTTTAACTAATAGTTTAAAAAGTATAAAAGTTACAAAGTTGAAAAATACAAAGCACACATCGCGTAAGTAAGACCTACGTAACACAGTTTGAATGAAGTTTCTACGTTAAACGGTTCAAGCTGAATTGCGTGCGTTAGAAGAAGAACTAGAAATGCAATTCCAAGGAATTACCAGTGCATGAAAATGCAAAAATAGATAGATAATGTAGATATGGTCACTAAGGTGTAGCTTGGGTAAACATGGTGGTTGCATAGTTTACAGAGAGTTGATAGTGTGAAGGTAGACAGTTTAAAGATGGAACATTCCAGTTCTAACTTAACTAATGATTTCTATTCATGTTAAAATGTTGATTAGCTAACTTAGCTAATGATTTCTAGCAGTTATGCTAAAAATGTTAATTATGCTAGCAATGCTAACTTTACTAACAATGCTAACCAGGTTGATTAGCTAACTTAACCGATGATTTCTAGCAGTAATGCTAAAATGCTAACTATGCTAACAATGCTAAATTTGTTAGCAATGCTAACCAGGTTGATTAGATAACTTAGTTGATGATTTTTTGCAGTTATGTTAAAAATGCTAACTATGCTAACTATGCTAACCATGCTAACTAGCTAACTTGCTAGTGAGGACTTTTATTTTGAAACATTTGTTGCTAGGGTATCCATGGTGGCCACTATCAGGAAACAAGAAGTTACTGCAGTATAATCATGTTGGTTGCTATGGAAACGACCATAAACACTTAATTTTAATGGTTGCTATATTGGTTGCTAGGTACATGGAGGTTTCATGTAGTTGACTGGAGGCATAGTGGATGATAACTGACAGTTGGAATGGTTGAACAGTTCAATAGTTGAGTAGTTTCAATGGTTAAATGGTTTAATAGTGTATTATTGCAGTGAGGACTTTTATTTTGAAACAGTTGTGGACAGAGGAAACAGTTTAACAGGATATGTGTAGTCTTCAGAGAGATTGTATGCTTAAAGCCAGAGAAACTGACAGTTGATACAGGTGTAAATCAATTTAAGCCTGAGAGAGAGAGAGAGAGAGCTGCTGCACCTGGACTGGCCACCTGGCGTAACATTCTAATTGCTGCCGTGATGTCATAATGAGCAATGTTAAGTCTATGGGGGAAATGGTAATAGTTTTTAACTAATAGTTTAAAAAGTATAAAAGTTACAAAGTTGAAAAATACAAAGCACATATGACATAAGCAAGACCTACGCAACAAAGTTTGAATGAAGTTTCTACGTTAAACGGTTGAAGCTGAATTGCGAGCGTTAGAAGAAGAAGTTTAATAACTAGAAATGCAATTCCAAGGAATTACCAGTGCATGAAAATGCAAAAAATAGATAGATAATGTAGATATGGTTACTAAGGTGTAGCTAGGGTAAACATGGTGGTTGCATAGTTTACAGAGAGTTGATAGTGTGAAGGTAGACAGTTTAAAGATGAAACGTTCCAGTTCTAACTTAACTAATGATTTCTATTCATGTTAAAATGTTGATTAGCTAACTTAGCTAATGATTTCTAGCAGTTACGCTAAAAATGCTTACTATGCTAGCAATGCTAACAATGCTAACCAGGTTGATTAGCTAACTTAACCGATGATTTCTAGCAGTAATGCTAAAAATGCTAACTATGCTAACAATGCTAAATTTGCTAACAATGCTAACCAGGTTGATTAGCTAACTTAGTTGATGATTTTTTGCAGTTATGCTCAAAATGCTAACTATGCTAACAATGCTAACTATGCTAACCATGGTAACTAGCTAACTTGCTAGTGAGGACTTTTATTTTGAAACATTTGTTGCTAGGGTATCCATGGTGGCCACTATCAGGAAACAAGAAGTTACTGCAGTATAATCATGTTGGTTGCTATGGAAACGGTCATAAACACTTTTTAATTGTTGCTATGTTGGTTGCTAGGTACATGGAGGTTTCATGTAGTTGACTGGAGGCATAGTGGATGATAACTGACAGTTGGAATGGTTGAACAGTTCAATAGTTGAGTAGTTTCAATGGTTAAATGATTTAATAGTGTATTATTGCAGTGAGGACCTTTATTTTGAAACAGTTGTGGACAGAGGAAGTAGTGAAACAGGATCTGTAGTCTTAATGAGATTGTATGCTTAAAGCCTGAGACAGAAGGTGCTTCTCATAGCGTTTACGCGTCCTCTCTCGCTCCTCACTGATCTACATAAAGAATGATGGAGCGGCAACAATGGGATAGTCTAGCCCTTCTTCTATCTTTCTTTATGTAGATCATTGAGGATCGAGGATCGAGGGAGGACATATAAACGCTGCTTGAGAGGGACCCACAGTAAATACTTTAAAAGTTGTATGTAGATAGTCTAATTAATGTTGATAGATAGAATGTTTAATGGATGTTGATAGGCAGATTGTTTAATAGATATTGATTGACAGTTTAATGGGTGGATGAGTGAATGGTCTGAAGAAGATGAATGGATAGAAGGTTGGATGGAATGTGCCTTATATTCTTGTTAAGAGAGACACTGATACAGCTCTCTGAGAGTAGTTGACACAGGTGTAATCAATTTAACTGGAGCCAGAGTATCTTAAAGCCTGAGACAGAGTAAATAATTTAAAAGTTGAATGTAGATAGTCTAATTAATGTTGATAGACAGAGAGTTTAATGGATGTTAGACAGATTGTTTAATAGATGTTGATAGACAGTTTAATGGGTGGATGAGTGAATGGTCTGAAGAAGATGAATGGATAGAATGTTGGATGGAATGTGCCTTATATTCTTGTAGAATGGAGAGACACAGCTCTCTACTGAGAGTAGTGGATACAGATACAGGTGTAATCAATTTAACTGTTTAGTTTAAGAGAGCCAGCCTGAGACAGAGTAGATTGTTTAAAAGTTCAATGTAGAGCGTCTAATTGATGTTGTTGATAGGCAGACTGTTTAGAATGGGTGGATGAGTGAATGGTTTGAAGAAGATGAATGGATATAAAGTTGGATGGAATTAGGAGGACTTATTTTGATACTGTTGTGCGCAGAGGATACAGGGGAACAGAATATGTAGTCTTCAGAGAGGAGCCTGAGAGAAACTGACAGTTGGTGCCCAGGTGGCTGACCAGCTGGGGTAACATTCTAATTGCTGCCGTGATGTCATAATGAGCAATGTTAAGTCTATGGGGGAAATGGTGATAGTTTTTAACTAATAGTTTAAAAAGTATAAAAGTTACAAAGTTGAAAAATATAAAGCACATATGGCATAAGCAAGACCTACGCAACAAAGTTTGAATGAAGTTTCTACGTTAAACGGTTGAAGCTGAATTGCGAGCGTTAGAAGAAGAAGTTTAATAACTAGAAATGCAATTCCAAGGAATTACCAGTGCATGAAAATGCAAAAATAGATAGATAATGTAGATATGGTTACTAAGGTGTAGCTAGGGTAAACATGGTGGTTGCATAGTTTACAGAGAGTTGATAGTGTGAAGGTAGACAGTTTAAAGATGAAACGTTCCAGTTCTAACTTAACTAATGATTTCTATTCATGTTAAAATGTTGATTAGCTAACTTAGCTAATGATTTCTAGCAGTTACGCTAAAAATGCTTACTATGCTAGCAATGCTAACAATGCTAACCAGGTTGATTAGCTAACTTAACCGATGATTTCTAGCAGTAATGCTAAAAATGCTAACTATGCTAACAATGCTAAATTTGCTAACAATGCTAACCAGGTTGATTAGCTAACTTAGTTGATGATTTTTTGCAGTTATGCTAAAAATGCTAACTATGCTAACAATGCTAACTATGCTAACCATGGTAACTATGCTAACCATGGTAACTAGCTAACTTGCTAGTGAGGACTTTTATTTTGAAACATTTGTTGCTAGGGTATCCATGGTGGCCACTATCAGGAAACAAGAAGTTACTGCAGTATAATCATGTTGGTTGCTATGGAAACGGTCATAAACACTTTTTAATGGTTGCTATGTTGGTTGCTAGGTACATGGAGGTTTCATGTAGTTGACTGGAGGCATAGTGGATGATAACTGACAGTTGGAATGGTTGAACAGTTCAATAGTTGAGTAGTTTCAATGGTTAAATGATTTAATAGTGTATTATTGCAGTGAGGACCTTTATTTTGAAACAGTTGTGGACAGAGGAAGTAGTGAAACAGGATCTGTAGTCTTAATGAGATTGTATGCTTAAAGCCTGAGACAGAAGGTGCTTCTCATAGCGTTTACGCGTCCTCTCTCGCTCCTCACTGATCTACATAAAGAATGATGGAGCGGCAACAATGGGATAGTCTAGCCCTTCTTCTATCTTTCTTTATGTAGATCATTGAGGATCGAGGATCGAGGGAGGACATATAAACGCTGCTTGAGAGGGACCCACAGTAAATACTTTAAAAGTTGAATGTAGATAGTCTAATTAATGTTGATAGACAGAGAGTTTAATGGATGTTAGACAGATTGTTTAATAGATGTTGATAGACAGTTTAATGGGTGGATGAGTGAATGGTCTGAAGAAGATGAATGGATAGAATGTTGGATGGAATGTGCCTTATATTCTTGTAGAATGGAGAGACACAGCTCTCTACTGAGAGTAGTGGATACAGATACAGGTGTAATCAATTTAACTGGCTAGTCTTAAGAGAGCCAGCCTGAGACAGAGTAGATTGTTTAAAAGTTCAATGTAGAGCGTCTAATTGATGTTGTTGATAGGCAGACTGTTTAGAATGGGTGGATGAGTGAATGGTTTGAAGAAGATGAATGGATATAAAGTTGGATGGAATTAGGAGGACTTATTTTGATACTGTTGTGCGCAGAGGATACAGGGGAACAGAATATGTAGTCTTCAGAGAGGAGCCTGAGAGAAACTGACAGTTGGTGCCCAGGTGGCTGACCAGCTGGGGTAACATTCTAATTGCTGCCGTGATGTCATAATGAGCCATGTTAAGTCTATGGGGGAAATGGTGATAGTTTTTAACTAATAGTTTAAAAAGTATAAAAGTTACAAAGTTGAAAAATATAAAGCACATATGGCATAAGCAAGACCTACGCAACAAAGTTTGAATGAAGTTTCTACGTTAAACGGTTGAAGCTGAATTGCGAGCGTTAGAAGAAGAAGTTTAATAATAACTAGAAATGCAATTCCAAGGAATTACCAGTGCATGAAAATGCTAAAAAAGATAGATAATGTAGATATGGTTACTAAGGTGTAGCTAGGGTAAACATGGTGGTTGCATAGTTTACAGAGAGTTGATATTGTGAAGGTAGACAGTTTAAAGATGAAACATTCCAGTTCTAACTTAACTAATGATTTCTATTCATGTTAAAATGTTGATTAGCTAACTTAGCTAATGATTTCTAACAGTTAAGCTAAAAATGCTAATTATGCTAGCAATGCTAACTTTACTAACAATGCTAACCAGGTTGATTAGCTAACTTATCGATGATTTCTAGCAGTAATGTTAAAAATGCTAACTATGCTAACAATGCTAAATTTGCTGACAATGCTAACCAGGTTGATTAGCTAACTTAGTTGATGATTTTTTGCAGTTATGCTAAAAATGCTAACTATGTTAACAATGTTAACTATGCTAACTAGCTAACTTGCTAGTGAGGACTTTTATTTTGAAACATTTGTTGCTAGGGTATCCATGGTGGCCACTATCAGGAAACAAGAAGTTACTGCAGTATAATCATGTTGGTTGCTATGGAAACGGTTATAAACACTTAATTTTAATGGTTGCTATGTTGGTTGCTAGGTACATGGAGGTTTCATGTAGTTGACTGGAGGCATAGTTGATGATAACTGACAGTTGGAATGGTTGAACATTTCAATAGTTGAGTAGTTTCAATGGTTAAATGATTTAATAGTGTATAATTGCAGTGAGGACCTTTATTTTGAAACAGTTGTAGACAGAGGAAGTAGTGAAACAGGATCTGTAGTCTTAATGAGATTGTATGCTTAAAGCCTGAGACAGAAGGTGCCTCTCATAGCGTTTACGCGTCCTCTCTCGCTCCTCACTGATCTACATAAAGAATGATGGAGCGGCAACAATGGGATAGTCTAGCCCTTCTTCTATCTTTCTTTATGTAGATCATTGAGGATCGAGGAGCGAGGGAGGACATATAAACGCTGCTTGAGAGGGACCCACAGTAAATACTTTAAAAGTTGTATGTAGATAGTCTAATTAATGTTGATAGACAGAATGTTTAATGGATGTTGATAGGCAGATTGTTTAATAGATATTGATTGACAGTTTAATGGGTGGATGAGTGAATGGTCTGAAGAAGATGAGTGGATAGAAGGTTGGATGGAATGTGCCTTATATTCTTGTTAAGAGAGACACTGATACAGCTCTCTGAGAGTAGTTGACACAGGTGTAATCAATTTAACTGGCTAGTCTTAAGAGTGCCAGAGTACTCTTAAAGCCTGAGACAGAGTAAATAATTTAAAAGTTGAATGTAGATAGTCTAATTAATGTTTAATTTAAAGTTTAATGGATGTTGATAGACAGATTGTTTAATAGATGTTGATAGACAGTTTAATGGGTGGATGAGTGAATGGTCTGAAGAAGATGAATGGATAGAATGTTGGATGGAATGTGCCTTATATTCTTGTAGAATGGAGAGACACAGCTCTCTACTGAGAGTAGTGGATACAGATACAGGTGTAATCAATTTAACTGGCTAGTCTTAAGAGAGCCAGCCTGAGACAGAGTAGATTGTTTAAAAGTTCAATGTAGAGCGTCTAATTGATGTTGTTGATAGGCAGACTGTTTAGAATGGGTGGATGAGTGAATGGTTTGAAGAAGATGAATGGATATAAAGTTGGATGGAATTAGGAGGACTTATTTTGATACTGTTGTGCGCAGAGGATACAGGGGAACAGAATATGTAGTCTTCAGAGAGGAGCCTGAGAGAAACTGACAGTTGGTGCCCAGGTGGCTGACCAGCTGGGGTAACATTCTAATTGCTGCCGTGATGTCATAATGAGCAATGTTAAGTCTATGGGGGAAATGGTGATAGTTTTTAACTAATAGTTTAAAAAGTATAAAAGTTACAAAGTTGAAAAATATAAAGCACATATGGCATAAGCAAGACCTACGCAACAAAGTTTGAATGAAGTTTCTACGTTAAACGGTTGAAGCTGAATTGCGAGCGTTAGAAGAAGAAGTTTAATAATAACTAGAAATGCAATTCCAAGGAATTACCAGTGCATGAAAATGCAAAAATAGATAGATCATGTAGATATGGTTACTAAGGTGTAGCTAGGGTAAACATGGTGGTTGCATAGTTTACAGAGAGTTGATAGTGTGAAGGTAGACAGTTTAAAGATGAAACATTCCAGTTCTAACTTAACTAATGATTTCTATTCATGTTAAAATGTTGATTAGCTAACTTAGCTAATGATTTCTAGCAGTTACGCTAAAAATGCTTATTATGCTAGTAATGCTAACTTTACTAACAATGCTAACCAGGTTGATTAGCTAACTTAACCGATGATTTCTAGCAGTTATGCTAAAAATGCTAACTATGCTAACTATGCTAACTAGCTAACTTGCTAGTGAGGACTTTTATTTTGAAACATTTGTTGCTAGGGTATCCATGGTGGCCACTATCAGGAAACAAGAATTTACTGCAGTATAATCATGTTGGTTGCTATGGAAACGGTCATAAACACTTAATTTTAATGGTTGCTATGTTGGTTGCTAGGTACATGGAGGTTTCATGTAGTTGACTGGAGGCATAGTGGATGATAACTGACAGTTGGAATGGTTGAACAGTTCAATAGTTGAGTAGTTTCAATGGTTAAATGATTTAATAGTGTATTATTGCAGTGAGGACCTTTATTTTGAAACAATTGTGGACAGAGGAAGTAGTGAAACAGGATCTGTAGTCTTAATGAGATTGTATGCTTAAAGCCTGAGACAGAAGGTGCCTCTCATAGCGTTTACGCGTCCTCTCTCGCTCCTCACTGATCTACATAAAGAATGATGGAGCGGCAACAATGGGATAGTCTAGCCCTTCTTCTATCTTTCTTTATGTAGATCATTGAGGATCGAGGAGCGAGGGAGGACATATAAACGCTGCTTGAGAGGGACCCACAGTAAATACTTTAAAAGTTGTATGTAGATAGTCTAATTAATGTTGATAGATAGAATGTTTAATGGATGTTGATAGGCAGATTGTTTTATATTGATTGACAGTGTAATGGGTGGATGAGTGAATGGTCTGGAGAAGATGAATGGATAGAAGGTTGGATGGAATGTGCCTTATATTCTTGTTAAGAGAGACACTGATACAGCTCTCTGAGAGTAGTTGACACAGGTGTAATCAATTTAACTGGCTAGTCTTAAGAGAGCCATAGTACTCTTAAAGCCTGAGACAGAGTAAATAATTTAAAAGTTGAATGTAGATAGTCTAATTAATGTTGATAGACAGAGAGTTTAATGGATGTTGATAGACAGATTGTTTAATAGATGTTGATAGACAGTTTAATGGGTGGATGAGTGAATGGTCTGAAGAAGATGAATGGATAGAATGTTGGATGGAATGTGCCTTATATTCTTGTAGAATGGAGAGACACAGCTCTCTACTGAGAGTAGTGGATACAGATACAGGTGTAATCAATTTAACTGGCTAGTCTTAAGAGAGCCAGCCTGAGACAGAGTAGATTGTTTAAAAGTTCAATGTAGAGCGTCTAATTGATGTTGTTGATAGGCAGACTGTTTAGAATGGGTGGATGAGTGAATGGTTTGAAGAAGATGAATGGATATAAAGTTGGATGGAATTAGGAGGACTTATTTTGATACTGTTGTGCACAGAGGATACAGGGGAACAGAATATGTAGTCTTCAGAGAGGAGCCTGAGAGAAACTGACAGTTGGTGCCCAGGTGGCTGACCAGCTGGGGTAACATTCTAATTGCTGCCGTGATGTCATAATGAGCAATGTTAAGTCTATGGGGGAAATGGTGATAGTTTTTAACTAATAGTTTAAAAAGTATAAAAGTTACAAAGTTGAAAAATACAAAGCACATATGGCATAAGCAAGACCTACGCAACAAAGTTTGAATGAAGTTTCTACGTTAAACGGTTGAAGCTGAATTGCGAGCGTTAGAAGAAGAAGTTTAACTAGAAATGCAATTCCAAGGAATTACCAGTGCATGAAAATGCAAAAAAAAGATAGATAATGTAGATATGGTTACTAAGGTGTAGCTAGGGTAAACATGGTGGTTGCATAGTTTACAGAGAGTTGATAGTGTGAAGGTAGACAGTTTAAAGATGAAACGTTCCAGTTCTAACTTAACTAATGATTTCTATTCATGTTAAAATGTTGATTAGCTAACTTAGCTAATGATTTCTAGCAGTTACGCTAAAAATGCTTACTATGCTAGCAATGCAAACAATGCTAACCAGGTTGATTAGCTAACTTAACCGATGATTTCTAGCAGTAATGCTAAAAATGCTAACTATGCTAACAATGCTAAATTTGCTAACAATGCTAACCAGGTTGATTAGCTAACTTAGTTGATGATTTTTTGCAGTTATGCTAAAAATGCTAACTATGCTAACAATGCTAACTATGCTAACCATGGTAACTAGCTAACTTGCTAGTGAGGACTTTTATTTTGAAACATTTGTTGCTAGGGTATCCATGGTGGCCACTATCAGGAAACAAGAAGTTACTGCAGTATAATCATGTTGGTTGCTATGGAAACGGTCATAAACACTTTTTAATGGTTGCTATGTTGGTTGCTAGGTACATGGAGGTTTCATGTAGTTGACTGGAGGCATAGTGGATGATAACTGACAGTTGGAATGGTTGAACAGTTCAATAGTTGAGTAGTTTCAATGGTTAAATGATTTAATAGTGTATTATTGCAGTGAGGACCTTTATTTTGAAACAGTTGTGGACAGAGGAAGTAGTGAAACAGGATCTGTAGTCTTAATGAGATTGTATGCTTAAAGCCTGAGACAGAAGGTGCTTCTCATAGCGTTTACGCGTCCTCTCTCGCTCCTCACTGATCTACATAAAGAATGATGGAGCGGCAACAATGGGATAGTCTAGCCCTTCTTCTATCTTTCTTTATGTAGATCATTGAGGATCGAGGATCGAGGGAGGACATATAAACGCTGCTTGAGAGGGACCCACATTAATACTTTAAAAGTTGTATGTAGATAGTCTAATTAATGTTGATAGATAGAATGTTTAATGGATGTTGATAGGCAGATTGTTTAATAGATATTGATTGACAGTTTAATGGGTGGATGAGTGAATGGTCTGAAGAAGATGAATGGATAGAAGGTTGGATGGAATGTGCCTTATATTCTTGTTAAGAGAGACACTGATACAGCTCTCTGAGAGTAGTTGACACAGGTGTAATCAATTTAACTGGCTAGTCTTAAGAGAGCCAGAGTATCTTAAAGCCTGAGACAGAGTAAATAATTTAAAAGTTGAATGTAGATAGTCTAATTAATGTTGATAGACAGAGAGTTTAATGGATGTTAGACAGATTGTTTAATAGATGTTGATAGACAGTTTAATGGGTGGATGAGTGAATGGTCTGAAGAAGATGAATGGATAGAATGTTGGATGGAATGTGCCTTATATTCTTGTAGAATGGAGAGACACAGCTCTCTACTGAGAGTAGTGGATACAGATACAGGTGTAATCAATTTAACTGGCTAGTCTTAAGAGAGCCAGCCTGAGACAGAGTAGATTGTTTAAAAGTTCAATGTAGAGCGTCTAATTGATGTTGTTGATAGGCAGACTGTTTAGAATGGGTGGATGAGTGAATGGTTTGAAGAAGATGAATGGATATAAAGTTGGATGGAATTAGGAGGACTTATTTTGATACTGTTGTGCGCAGAGGATACAGGGGAACAGAATATGTAGTCTTCAGAGAGGAGCCTGAGAGAAACTGACAGTTGGTGCCCAGGTGGCTGACCAGCTGGGGTAACATTCTAATTGCTGCCGTGATGTCATAATGAGCAATGTTAAGTCTATGGGGGAAATGGTGATAGTTTTTAACTAATAGTTTAAAAAGTATAAAAGTTACAAAGTTGAAAAATATAAAGCACATATGGCATAAGCAAGACCTACGCAACAAAGTTTGAATGAAGTTTCTACGTTAAACGGTTGAAGCTGAATTGCGAGCGTTAGAAGAAGAAGTTTAATAATAACTAGAAATGCAATTCCAAGGAATTACCAGTGCATGAAATGCAAAAATAGATAGATAATGTAGATATGGTTACTAAGGTGTAGCTAGGGTAAATATGGTGGTTGCATAGTTTACAGAGAGTTGATAGTGTGAAGGTAGACAGTTTAAAGCTGAAACATTTTGATTTGCTGATTTCTATTCATGTTAAAATGTTAACTATGGTAACAATGATAACCAGGTTGATTGGTTAACTTAGCTACTGATTTCATGCAGTAATGGTAAAAATGTTAACTATGCTAACTATGCTCACAGTGTTAACCAGGTTGATTAGCTAACTTAGCTAATGATTTCTAGCAGTTATGCTAAAAATGCTAACTATGCTAGCAATGCTAACTATGGTAACAATGCTAACTTAAACTAACAATGCTAACCAGGTTGATTAGCTAACTTAACTGATGATTTCTAGCAATAATGCTAAAAATGCTAACTATGCTAAAATTGCTAACAATGCTAACCAGGTTGATTAGCTAACTTAGTTAGATGTTTTTTGCAGTTATGCTAAAAATGCTAACTATGCTAACAATGTTAACTATGCTAACCATTCTAACTAGCTAACTTGCTAGTGAGGACTTTTATTTTGAAACATTTGTTGCTAGGGTATCCATGGTGGCCACTATCAGGAAGCAAGAAGTTACTGCAGCATAATCATGTTGGTTGCTATGGAAACGGTCATAAACGCTTAATTTTAATGGTTGGTATGTTGATTGCTAGGTACATGGAGGTTTCGTGTAGTTGACTGGAGGCATAGTTGATAACTGACAGTTGGAATGGTTGAATAGTTAAATAGTTGAGTAGTTACAATGGTTAAATGATTTAATAGTGTATTATTGCAGTGAGGACCTTTATTTTGAAACAGTTGTGGACAGAGGAAGTAGTGAAACAGAATCTGTAGTCTAAATGAGATTGTATGCTTAAAGCCTGAGACAGAAGGTGCCTCTCATATAGCGTTTACGCGTCCTCTCTCGCTCCTCGATCCTCACTGATCTACATAAAGAATGATGGAGCGGCAACAATGGGATAGTCTAGCCCTTCTTCTATCTTTCTTTATGTAGATCATTGAGGATCGAGGAGCGAGGGAGGACATATAAACGCTGCTTGAGAGGCACCCACAGTAAATACTTTGAAAGTTGTATGTAGATAGTCTAATTAATGTTGATAGACAGAATGTTTAATGGATGTTGATAGGCAGATTGTTTAATAGATATTGATTGACAGTTTAATGGGTGGATGAGTGAATGGTCTGAAGAAGATGAATGGATAGAAGGTTGGATGGAATGTGCCTTATATTCTTGTTAAGAGAGACACTGATACAGCTCTCTGAGAGTAGTTGATACAGGTGTAATCAATTTAACTGGCTAGTCTTAAGAGAGAGTGTTCTTAAAGCCTGAGACAGAGTAAATCATTTAAAAGTTGAATGTAGATAGTCTAATTAATGTTGATAGACAGAGAGTTTAATGGATGTTGATAGGCAGATTGTTTAATAGATGTTGATAGACAGTTTAATGGGTGGATGAGTGAATGGTCTGAAGAAGATGAATGGATAGAAAGTTGGATGGAATGTGCCTTATATTCTTGTAGACTGGAGAGACACAGCTCTCTTCTGAGAGTAGTGGATACAGATACAGGTGTAATCAATTTAACTGGCTAGTCTTAAGAGAGCCAGTGTATGTAGCCTGAGATAGAGAGAGAGCTGCTGCACCTGGACTGGCCACCTGGCGTAACATTCTAATTGCTGCCGTGATGTCATAATGAGCAATGTTAAGTCTATGGTGAAATGTTTAATAGCTTTTAATTTACAGTTTAAAAAGTATAAAAGTTCCAAAGTTGAAAAATATATTGCACAGGTCTCCTTAGTAAGACCTACGTAGCAAAGTTTGAATCAAGTTTCTACGTTAAACGGTTCAAGCTGAATTGCGAGCGTTAGAAGAAAAAGAATTATAACTAGAAATGCAATTCCAAGGAATTACCAGTGCATGAAAATGCAAAAATAGATAGATAATGTAGATTGCTTACTAAGGTGTAGATAGGGTAAACATGGTGGTTGCATAGTTTACAGAGAGTTGATAGTGTGAAGGTAGACAGTTTAAAGATGAAACATTCCAGCTCTAACTTAGCTAATGATTTCTATTCATGTTAAAATGTTGATTAGCTAACTTAGGTAATGATTTCTAGCAGTTACGCTAAAAATGCTAACTATGCTAACAATGCTAAATTTGCTAATAATGCTAACCAGGTTGATTAGCTAACTTAGTTGATGATTTTTTGCAGTTATGCTAAAAATGCTAACAATGCTAACAATGCTAACTATGCTAACCATGCTAACTAGGTAACTTGCTAGTGAGGACTTTTATTTTGAAACATTTGTTGCTAGGGTATCCATGGTGGCCACTATCAAGAAACAAGAAGTTACTGCAGTATAATCATGTTGGTTGCTATGGAAACGGTCATAAACACTTCATTTTAATGGTTGCTATGTTGGTTGCTAGGTACATGGAGGTTTCATGTAGTTGACTGGAGGCATAGTGGATGATAACTGACAGTTGGAATGGTTGAACAGTTCAATAGTTGAGTAGTTTCAATGGTTAAATGATTTAATAGTGTATTATTGCATTGAGGACTTTTATTTTGAAACAGTTGTGGACAGAGGAAACAGTTTAACAGGATATGTGTAGTCTTCTGAGAGACTGTATGCTTAAAGCCAGAGAAACTGACAGTTGGTGCCCAGGTGGCCGGCCACCTGGCCTAAGATTCTAATTGCTGCCGTGATGTCATAATGAGCAATGTTAAGTCTATGGGGGAAATTGTAATAGTTTTTAACTAATAGTTTAAAAAGTATAAAAGTTACAAAGTTGAAAAATACAAAGCAGGCATGGCATAAGCAAGACCTACGCAACAACGTTTGAATGAAGTTTCTACGTTAAACGGTTGAAGCTGAATTGGCTGCGTTAGAAGAAGAATAATAATAAGAAGAAGAAGAAGAAGACCGAGGAAGAACAGTACAGTGCATTTTCATGCACTGTAATAATAAGAAACCTAGGAAGAACAATATAGTGCATTTTCATGCACTATAATAAGAAGAATAGGAAGAACAGTACAGTGCATTTTCATGCACTGTAATAATAAGAAGCCTAGGAAGAACAGTACAGTGCATTTTCATGCACTGTAATAAGAAGACTTGGAATAACAGTACAGTGCATTTTCATGCACTGTAATAATAAGAAGTTGAAGAAGACTAGGAAGAACAGTACAGTGCATTTTCATGCACTGTAATAAGAAACCTAGGAAGAACAATATAGTGCATTTCCATGCACTATAATAACTGTATAAAACAATATAATTTTAAGCAATAACCTAATGAGAAATAAACAATGAATAGGATAATAGCAATTAAACAATAAGTCAACCAATCAGTTATATAATAAAAATAACTATGACATGGTAATGCTAAATTGAAGGAGAATAGCAAAAACAAAAACAACAATGTCACATTCAATCAGTGGACTAATTATAGGCAAACAAAAACAATAGCCCATATTATACAAACCATAACACATAAAACGCTCAATAGACTAAGTAGATGAGTTAGTGGATGCAGAAGAGGAAGTGAGAGAGGAGGAGATGGCAGAGGTGAATGAAGAGGAGACAGTGGAAGTGAGAGAGGAGGAGACAGTAGAGGTGGAAGAACAAAGTGTGACAGAACATGTGGAGGTCACAGTTGTCCCTAGAAAGAGGGCCTTAAGTGGAGCTGCCACATACAGGTGCACCTTTAAAAATGAATGGACAACACAATGGCCATTTACAGTATAACAGTAGGCACCACCAGCTCCTACTATTATTATTAGAATTTATGTTATTATTTATCATTATTTACTATAGGGTTCTAGAATGAATAAAACAGTGTGTTTGAAACAGAGCCATATAGATACATGTACAGTTTGTATCTATATGGCTCTGGTTTGAAATAATGGAATTTGTGCTCTCATGAAGCTGGATCGATGGGACATGGGGAGGGTGGGTCTGTTGATCAGGGGGGAGGGGGCGTGGCGCCACAAGTAGTTCAAGCAGACGTAAGACTTTCATGTACTTCGATAAGGGGGGAGGGGGCGTGGCACTGTGCCAATGCCACGCCCCCTCCCCCCTGAGAAACAAAGTCTCACTCCTTGCAAACTTCTAAACTTGAGAGCCCTGGTGTCACCTTCCCAATGCCTACCACTGTGGTAGTCTGGGCCTGTGGTAGAAATATTCCCAAAACACAAATACAGCAAAATACACCAAAAAACGATGTTATGTTTTTACAAAATGTAACATATTAGCAATATAGATCCAGTGTCACCTTCCCAATGTTGGCCTACCACTGTGGTAGTCTGGGCCTGTGGCAGAAATATTCCCAAAACACAAATACAACAAAATAACCACCAAAAAACAATATTATGCTTTTACAAAATGCAACATATTAGCAATATAGATCCAGTGTCACCTTCCCAATGCTGGCCTACCACTGTGGTAGTCTGGGCCCGTGGCAGAAATATTCCCAAAACACAAATACAACAAAATAACCACACAAAAAAAAAGATATTATGCATTTACAAAATGCAACATTTGAACACACATATTGGTGCTGTTGTAGTTTATTATCTACATTTGTACGTGATTACTCATATTTCAAACGATATTTCTCCGGCCCCTCAGTTGTGATACTTTTCATGAACTGGCCCCTATTACAAACTAATTGAATAGCCCTGCAGTAGACTAATTAAAAAGACTGACAACTTGATGTGTCAAACTCGGAAAAACTCCATCCAACAGACTGATGATGCATATACACACTAATCCAATTGTTGGTGGTTGTTGGCGTTTGTTTGAGTTGTATGCAAAGTCAGTTGGTGCCCTGCCCTAAGATTACAGACAGACAGACCATAGACTGTATATACAGTCTATGAGACAGACAGATTGATTTACTGTACCATGGCTAAATGTAAGGCATGCTATATTGTATGATTCTATTGTGCCAGATCTGTGCAGCGCTGCAAGATCGAATGTGTAAACTGATTTGATCTTAGTGGACCAGGAAGCCATTACATTTTCTTATAGACAGGTCTTGTTAGCCTCTCTGTACACTTTCAAAGTTTACAATACTTCGGTTTGTCTATTTGCTGTTTTCCTTCCAGCTCCTGCACACTCCTCAGTAGGCTAGCTCTCTATATCTCTGAGGGCCCTTTTCTTTCTGTCTCCTTTACTCACTGGTTATCCAGCTTGTTGGAAGACCGCCCTGTCCTGGTAGGAACAATGTTATCCACACACAACTTGATGTAGTTACAGTCAGTCATGGAATTGATGTGATCCCATGCAGGGGTAAAATAAGAGGCCGGTAAACTATGAATTATGTGACAGGCCGTTTCTTGTTATGGTTATGGTTAGGTTAGCAGATGTTTTTGCCCAAAGCGACACACAAACAACAACAACACAATAGTCAAACCCAGCAGTACTACAGTATTACAGGAACGGAGAGCACTGGACAACTCTTTCCACCAACAAGGAACCACTGAGGAAAAGAGTCTTGAATTTTTCCCTTGTGTTTAAGGCTGGTTGACACAACAGACGCTCATCAGAAGACCTCAGTGGTTGGTTGAGGATATACATCTTGATCATTGAATTAACATAGCAGGGAGCAGATCCAGTCAGTGTCCTATAGGCCAAAGTGAGAGATTTCAATTTAATTCTGGCCACAATAGGGAGCCAGTGCAGAGTTACTAAGAGAGGAGTTACATGTCCTCTTTGGCTGATTGAAGACCAGGCGTGCTGCAGCGTTCTGAATCAGTTGTAACAATCTTACACAAGCAGGCCAGCTAACAATGACTTACATTAATCCAGCTTAGAGATAACGGTAACACTTTACTTGACGGGTTCATTCATAACACATTCATAACAGCTGTCATGAACTGCACATGAAGCATTCATGACTGATTCATGAAACATGACTCAACATTCATACCAACACTTTCATGAATGTGGAAGACAAAACGACAAAAACTTGTCAAAATCCAACAATCTAGTAATCCATATACAGGGTATTATGAATCCTCTCCAGCGTTTGTAAACATCTCATAAATATTTTATGAAGTCTACTTCAAATGTCACTTTACTTAACGAGTTTTGAAGTATTCATCATACCTTGAAGTGAACTACTGACCATCTGTGGACCTCTGAATGGTTGAACATTCCTGTTTTATATAGGCTATCTATATATACAGTCATTGGTGAAGACAATTATGCATTCTTCAGAGGTTACTATCATAAAAAAACAGACAAACAAAAAACTAAATTCTCCTGGACAAGATGTGGCATGATCAGGTTGGCTAAAACAAAAAAGACAGCAATGCGTTGTGATTGTTGGACTTTTATTTTGAAGTTTTTGACGTTTTGTCTTCCACATTCATGAACGTATTAGTATGAATGTTGAGTCATGTTTCATGAAACAGTCATGAATGCTTCATGTGCAGTTCATGACAGCAGTTATGAATGTGTTATGAACGAACCCGTCAAGTAAAGTGTTTCCGAGATACTGTAACCATGGCCTGTACAAGACATTGTGTGAAATCTTTTGTCAGATAAGGTCTGATCTTCCAATAATGTTGTAAAGGGTAAACCAATATGAACTTGCAATTGAATTCTTAACAACAGAACATCCTTACAGAAACAATGCAGCTTTGCATCTTCAGAGCAGGTAGTCTTAACTAGAAAATGTAATTCCATGGAAGGAATTACCATTGCATGTAAATGCAAAAAGGTTACTGACATCATTGTATTAGGCCTAGGCCTATAGTTAAAAAGACAACTAGGCTACACAGACGAATAGATAAATAACAATAACCCAATTACAATTCCACTGAAATTACTTGGAAAGTCACATTTAAAAAGTGATTTATGAAAATGCATCAAAATTGTGGATATACTGTAGGCTATTTTGGAAAATAACTCTTCATTTATTAGAATTTGAAAAGACTGAAATGAAGTTGCCAACTTCAAACGAGTTGCAAGAGCTGACACTTTAGTAGTGAAACGACTGGTAGGATAGCTCAGCCTTCATATCTACACTAATGCAGGTTAAAAGTAGGCATGGAATACTCAAACAACGCCAATCAACGATGATGCAGCAACAGGTATAGTCAGGTAGAACTTTGTGGAATTTGGGCATAAGTGTGACATAAGGTACTAATGCAATTTTTTTGCATAAATTGATAATTTAGGGGGTGTCCTTTCAGAATCTGATGGGTGCCGCTCCGGCACCCTTGAGCATTTTCTTTAAAATGACATCATCTGCCACACCCCTTTTTTATCATAGAAAGTCGTCTGAATATACATTAACATATAAACCCATCATGTATGGTATCAAATTAAAGCTTTTCTCATGCAGGAATCAGCTTTGACCATCAAAAAGATGAAAAAAAAATAGTTCAGGTCCCTTCAGAGAACAAAATACCATTTGCAAAGTGACCTTTAAGGTCAGATTATGTTCCTTTTCGCCGCATAATAACTGACTCTAAATCATGTCATATTTTGGTATTAAATTGAATAAATGATGGAACTGCCATTTAGCCTAATACAGTGATTCTTAACCACAGGGCCGCGGCCCAGACTTACGGTGATTCTTAACCAGAGGGCCGCAAGACATGTTCAGTGTTGCACCTGTTGGCCGCAAGGGCCGCGGTACTGGGTAGATTATCAAATGAAGACATCAGAGATATGTAATGCATGAGACTTAATTCCATTCATCAGAGGTGGAAAAGTCCAGCTTCAGAAAGTAAAAGTCTTACCACATATCTGTGCCAACCACTCACTCAAACCAGCTGATTCTATTTAACACAACTCTTCAGCCAGGTCAAGCAGCTAATTGATGAGATCACCTGTTAAATGCACAGGTAGAACCAATACATGATTGGACTTTTACTTTCTGAAGCTGGAGTTTTCCACCTCTGCCATTCACCTTGTGGGTATATCCGTATCGAGGATATGTACTACTACGTTAGCACATTGTCGTTATACCTATGCACTCACAAGAATCCTTACAAAACTGCTGGGATTCTGACACTACACATTTCACTAAAGGGGAGACTTGCCCAACGTGTTAGAATGAATGGATGGCCAGAAGTTCATCGCCAGAAAGCTACCATTAAGTGAATCCAGCCATGTCTAAAAACAAATACCGTTAACGTAACGTAATGAAATTGCACTTGTGAAATGTCTACCAATAAATACAAAAACGTGCGCTTTTTGGATGTGAATGATGAATATTAAATGGGCCCCGGGCCACTTTCTACTATAACAAATTGGGCCTCAAGGTTGAAAAGGTTAAGAACCCCTGGCCTAATACATACAGGAATACAATCATTCAATAGTAATTCATTTTATTGTGAATATTATAGCAAGTCTGATGTACCCTTGTTAGTTAGCATGTTAGTTATAATTTCCCTTGAATCTGTCACTGAATTTTACAGCAATGTTGTGAGGTACTTCCTAGGTAGTTAAGCACATTAATTATGACTGTCCTTGGATCCCCCCCAGAATTACAGAAAACAATATTTTTCATCCTATAATTTTTTTGATGCTTTAAGAATAGACACCAAACGGGGTAAAGACAGCTGTCTTCTCTCTATCCTGGTCACCCATAGCCACTTGAAAGTAACCCATGTCAGGTCCAAAGTGGGGAACAGCTGTGCCTTGCCCAGTGCATGAAGCGCCTCCTCTATCCGTGGAAGTGGGTATGCATCTTTGCACATGACCATGTTCAGCTTTCAGTAGTCACAGCAAAAGCGCACACTCCCGTCTTTTTTTCGCACAATGACCACTGGCGATGCCCAGGGGCTGCTACTCTCTTTGCCCCACTATGTCCTGTACATGTCGCTTGAACTTTTGATCGGGTGGGTGCCACCAGTTTATATGTTATGTCATGTGTCACTGTAGTTGTGTAGCCATAGTCATTGTCGTGGCTTGAGAAGACATCCCCATAGCTTTTCAACAGTGCACTAAGCTTTACATGCTGTGCCGAGTTAAGCTCTCCTGCAGCTACCTGTACTGGAAGAGGCATACATTGGTGTCCATCTTCGGTAGCCTGAACACTGTTCAACATGCAATACCCCATCCATTTCATCAAACCCCACCACTTCTTTTGGACAGATCCTCTGTGACTTGGACACCACAGCTACCCTGGCCCTGGATATTAGTTTTATGGCCTTCTCACAGGTATTCATAACCCCGACAGGGACTTTTCCACCTGCTGCCTTTCCGAGTATGTTGGCAACCAGAAGCCCCTTCTGGATGCTGATCTTTGGAGTGGCTTCCACCAGGAATGGCATTCCACTGTTGGAGGCACCAGCCTTCAATCACCTTCTTACTGTGTGGTGGGATGGTGATCACTTCTCTGCCAGCCACCTTGACAAACCCAATTTTGCCATCTGAATCCAAGAATTCCACCTCATTCTTGACCCTAGCCAACACACGACGGACACTTGCCTCTGGTGGAGCAGCCTTTTCATCCTCATTGCATCCACAACCAGCAGAGACGTCACTAGATCTTTGATGATGTTCATCCCCATAATGCCAGGGAGCCCATTTTTACATCTTTACAACATCCAGATGGGTGTCTCTCAGTATGAAGATGCACCGCCACTAAAGAGTGGTTCCAAAACACTCAACATCTGCTTCAAGACAACCAAGGACCGGCATGTTCAGTCCATAGGCTCCACCAAATGGGTGGACTTTAGCTGTTCCTCCCCAAAGTGTTCTCTAAAGTGAGACTCTTTGATGGTGGTGACCTCAAACCCAGTGTCCCAAAGGCAGCTTGTATTCACTCCAGAGATCATCAGGTCAACCGTCCAGCAGTGACCAAATGCATTTTGTTTCAGGAACTGGTCGACTTCAGTGTCAACACAGTCTGCCAGCCCACTTTCGTATGACAGCATACCCTGGCTTTGAGCGCAACATACCTCGCTAACCCACTAATCGAGATTCGTAGTATACCCCTCTGTTAGGCTACTCCTTACTTGATTTGTTTATATCGTTACAGTAGCCTAACCGGTTTGCTCTCGGTAACGTTATCAACAGCTAAAGACAATCTAACCTAAAGACAAGGAGTGCTTGAATGACGTCAAACGGTTCAGTGGTTTTAGAGCCTTTGATCGTTGATTTTGGTCGGAAGAACAATAATAAGAAGAACAGTGATAACAGTACATTGCATTTACATGCAATGCAATTAATAAGCAGATACACAATGGCTGAGGTCTTTTTGTAGTGCCAATGCTCAAACTGATTGGTGTTCAGTTTTCTGAGTAAATGTTTTCAGGTATGTGTGTGTGTTCTGCATGAATAGAAGTGTTTTCCCAATGCTGATAAGACATATCATTTTTGAATGTGTCTAAGAAACAATTTGTTGTGTTAGTTGTGTTTTTGAATAGGTGTGCAGAATTGCAAGCAAAGTGCCCCCTGCAGAAAATGTGTTTTTAAGGTATAGTTACAAGAGGTTTCTGTTTTGACGCTTTGGACTAAACAATTTCATTTTTACAGTGTAAACAATCTGCAAAAATGTATCCCTATTTGTCTCTGCCTCGGAAGCAGGGGCATTCTTGTAACCACAAGGGGGAGCTATTATACCACATTTAGTACTTACAGCATACTCTCGGAAAGAATACATATAAACACACAGAAATTAGACATTTGAGGTAATTGGTGGAAATGCCTTTTGCTGTCTGTAAGTCAATAGTATTAAGTTGGGCAAAGTGTAGACGTTATTCAGTCTTAACCGTATAATGATTTATGCTAGTCGCACATAAAAATAGCTTGAGTTGAAATGATAAACAGTTGACCATACTATGTGGAGATCTGTAATACACGTCTGTTTAAATGAGACTGATCATTAGATAACATCAGGAATGAAGTGTGAGACTGGCTAATTGCATTAGTGCATATCTTCATCTGCACTTGCATCTTTAACACTCTTTCAACGCACTATGCTGCTATTTATTTAAAGGCATGTTAGCTGACCAGAGCGAGTGTTTAATTATGAAGAGGTCCATCGAGAACCCAAATAAGATGATGACCAACACGTGACATCAGCAAGTCTAGCCTTAGGCTATACTCAGCCTGTGCTGAGAGACTGGGTGACATGACAAAGTCCTCTTGGTGGATGTTGTCCCCTCCTCAGTTTTTCCACATTGTTTGTGTTGAAAAGCTAATTAATTAACTAAATACATTTTTTTTGATAATGATTTGTGACATTATCAGTTATAATGCAGATAACTGTATTCTTCTTTTTTCTTTTCGTCGTTCAGGGTGAGTACATTTTAAACATTCCTTTGAACAAACAAGGTTTTGTAGAAAACCAATGTCCTAATTTGCTACAGTCAATTAACAGCTCACAATATAATTAATTTTGTCAAAATGTTTATCAGATAAAGATACACACAAACAAGAGATGGGAGGAATGGAGATGTGTCTTTTGAGTATGTAGTATATAGTTGGTGAATGTGTATGTTTTGCATATAAACTAATACTAAAGTGATTATGTTATGTTGAAGTGCCTCCAGGTGTGAAAGGTGCTGTTCAGCATACGGTAAGAAGAAAGGAAGGAGACACTGTTACTCTGCGGCCAGAGGACACTGGAAACCAGGAGAGGATCACATGGCTTTTTGGGGAAAAAATGATAGTGGACAGTCCAGACACAAAGGGAGACGTCTTCAAAAATGATACAGACTCATTTAAAGGCAGACTGCAGCTGGACAATCAGACTGGAGCGCTCACTATCAAGGCTGTTAACTCTGCTGATGCAGGCATATATAAACTGCAAGTCTTAAAAAAAGGAGTCATATCCACTTGGGAGTTCGACGTCTCTGTGTACCGTGAGTATCTAACCTTGGGTTATGTTACAGCTATCCCCGACTATTTTTTTTTTAATGTTGAATAGTAATTGCTGTATACTTTTATAAATACAGTTACAACAATTAGACATCTTGTATCTCTGTTAGCTCCAGTAAGGTCTCCCACCTTCAGAAGGGGAATTTCTCAAAACTCCTCTCAGTGTGCAGTGGACTGCTATGTGAAGAATGGCAGTGAGGTGAGCCTGTCTTGGTACAAAGGGAATGAGCTGCTGAACAAATCCAGTGGTTCAGATAACAAGACGGACCCTGCTGTCACTCTGATGACCAAACAGGAAGATAATGGCACCTACTCTTGTTTGGCTTCTAATCCAGTCAGCAATATAACAATCCAACTCAACATTTCTGAGGTCTGTGTCCAAGGTAAGTCAAGAAGCTATTCATATTAGAACATCTAAATACAATTTGACATAGCCCACCGTAGCCCATGGAAGCTGGTGTCAATTCACATTTAAATATAAAACACATTTTCATTCTATTTAGTTATTTTAATAAATCTTTAGATCTCAAGAACATATGTATTTATCTTCAGATAGTGAAACGTGATGGCTGAGTTAATGACGTAATTATACTTTTCTGGGAAGAGACTAATGTTTTCCAATTAAATGGCCTGTGTGGACTGAGGAGCTGGAGCAGTTTACACCAATTATTGCATCACATTTCTCAAGATGCTTGCCTCAGAGAGAATATTGACATTGGAAATTTTGAAATATCACAGAGCATTGACTTGACTTCAAATTGACCAAGTCAAAGATAAGATTGAGATATTGAATCAAATATGATGCTATAAACAAATGTTTCATTATCTTGAGGTAATGACATCTTGATAATGGTAATGACTTCAGTAAATATAAGCTGAAGCTGGCATCCTAAGGTGTCCATAGTACCCAAGCTCTTTCGCTCTTTTGCAGCTTTAGACATTGCCACAGGTTCTACATTCCTACAAGTACTTGGAGGGCTATGCATAATTCTGTTGGTTGGCCTCCTCATGATGGTATTATATTGTATACACAAGAGACTCTCCGTAATTAAGTTTGAAGGCAAGTGAAAACATCTCATACACAAAATAAACATACAAATGGCATATATTATATGAGTTATGGATATATCTAGACCTATGACAATGCAAACAAAGAAATAACTTGTATACATCTTCCTATATTTCTTAGCTGACCACAGTGTTGAGGAAATAAACTATGTTGATGTCAACATTCCAGGAAATGCTTTAAAATCCAATGTGCAAGTAAGTTGATAGCTGCAAGAGGGAGTTAGATATATCTGTATTAGGGCTGTCAATCGATGAAAAAATTTAATTAATTGCATACTCTGTGATTAATTAATCTAAATTAATCGCATAAAGAATCTTTGCTGTTAAAGCATTTTAAATATCTCAGTTCAAATGAATCATTGAATAATCAGCATTAGTGACATTAAAGTTCAAAAACTGTTTTATTATTACTTTCACTGTTCAAATAATGGCTATAACAATCTATAATATAACCTAATATGCTGAGGAAATAAATTCAAAAGTGCCTCGGGGCCTCAATGTCAACACTGTTTCTTTGCATTGATTTACCTTAGAGGTCAAAGGTCACAATTGATTAATCTGCGTTGTTTTTTTTAATCAGTTAATTTTCCTAAAATTAATTAATCGAAATTAATCAGTTGATTTGACAGCCCTAATCTGTATATTTAATTATGTCATGTATGATTTATTAATTATTTATATGAATTTGTTTTATGTTTGTTAGTTTATAAGTGAGTTTAGGTATTGAGGTTATTAGAAACTCAGAATAATGCAAATAAAATCTCCCCATTATGTGGTCTTTACAGATCGAGTTCACCAGAGAAACTGAAACAGAAAAGTTGGTGCAGTGCTCAGATGACATGGTAGTGTACTCAGATGTTAAGACTCTGTGAGGTGGTGAGGGGTTATATTGTGATATAATAATATAGATGTAAGTTGTGTTGTGTTAGTTCACTGTGCAGGCTAGACATTTGATCATTACGGACTTAAACCTTTTGCCTTTCTCTTTGTGCTACTCTAAATTAGGTGTATGGGGTCCACAGTCCTGTATATCTTAATTCATACATTCGGTAGCTCTGTTACTTACGTAACAAATTCAATTTCTTTATCCATACTAATGAACGTGAATGTTGTGAATGTTAAGTCTATACATAAATGCAGTGTTGAACCTGAAAACTCCAAAGGGTCTTGTCTTCACTTGTTTAATATGTCCTTGAACCATGAGTTGTGCTGCAGGCGGTGTGGTTGACTAGAATTAGAATGTACAGTACATTCCTTTGATCTTACAAATAGAATGGCATCAAATCGCCAGCTGTATTTAACACATAGTGTTGGTAACTGACTATAACACACAGTGAACTGCTTTTACGTGATCTCCAAGCTGATTATATATGTTTCGGAAAGCATTCTGCTAAATGACCTACCCCCTCCATTTTGCTAAAAGTCCTATTCATGATCTCACACAGCCTCACCAACACACAAATCTAAAATCAAGCTGCATGGTATTGCATGGCAACATTTCCTCACCACCCCAAGCTGGTTAAGCACTCTTAAGTCAAGGAGCAATACAGGGGAAAAGATACATATCTAGACACATACTGTTTACTAACAACATTTTTTTGTTCCTGAGATTAACATGAAGACAAGTCCATCACATTTCCTGCAATTTTTTTTTTTTTAAATCTCTACTTCCTGACAAATTACTTGCAGAGGACAGGCAAACAGTCCCAATGATAGAGTGAACTTCTGGTAACTGTTTAATCACCACAAGCTGTGAGTGTGTCTGCATAAACATGGAATCATAATTCAACACATTGTTAAATCCAAGATGCTTTAAGAAACTGCCACATTGCTACATTGACATACTGTGTAATTTCTAAAAAGAAAAAGGAGTAATCTTAAAATATTTTAATCCGTCTGAAGGTACAGCGCGAGTTTTGTCTTATTAAGAGAGGCATACACTGTTTCCCACCATGATATAAATCATCAAATGACTGTGTATCCAACCACAGGATATAAGGGACCACTGTGCCGTTTTCTTCTAATCTACAGGAAGTCTTGAGTGCACAGCTGGCACTAAGACCCTGGTCTCAGTTGCCTCGTATTCAGATTAAGTACAGCGGAAAGTATTTCAATTGTGTTCTATTTCATGTCAGTACAAATTTGTCTGACCTAACTATTCACATCATACAACTGTTTGCACTGGCCACAGAAATACAACATTAACACTTCAAAACAAATACACTGACATCAACTCAATGTCAATGTGCAGCCTTCATGACTAAATTTGTGTATCCACTGCAAACAGGGTAAAAGAAAAGTAGACGTAGACCATCATCTCCCCCTCTGTTGTCCTGTATAACTTGTGTAAGAAGTAAGCCTCTAAGAAAACAAACACATATATGAGAGAACGTACAGTAAAATGTATAACAACAATATGTGGCAACACTATTTGGAGAATTAGTGTGGATTGGAGTGGCGTTTTGTGGATGATAAATCAAAAATTATTCCTGTGGGTGCCTTTAATTTAGCTAAACAGTTCAATGAGAAAGTCTGGAACTGTTGCCATGTCAAACTAAAAGAAACTAGAGCTAAACAAAGGGCTTAAGTGCAACACTGTAACACGTTAGTCCTCAGTTCAGAAAAGACACACTCTAACCACAGTATGGAAAGCACCAGCTTTTACACCCGCAAGTGACGGCTTCTCTTCTCAGATGTCTCTGCTCTGTGGCTCTTGATAGGTTTGTTCATTGCTGTTGGATGTTGAGACCTGCACTATGGCTTCATTTAAAACCAAACAGGAAGTCACCGCCTTGTGTGCTATACGGTTGGCAAAGTAGCTGTTGCCCCATATTAAGTGCAACATAGATACCCTGTATGTTGACTTCCCGTCAGTACAGATCTAACGGAATTACAATCTACAAACTTTGGATGAAAAAAGTGGCTGCTAAATGTAATGTAATAATAATAATAATGATAATATAAAAACAATCTGATTGCAAAAAGAGGCTGTTTATTATTCATTAGTAGGCTACACCAATGCTTTACATCAGAAGTGATAGCAATAACAGAGAATTTATAAAAGTGAGTGATAACAGAACCTGTTGGTTTTGTTTTGTAGACCCAAAACCAAGACCAATGATGCACTCTGCTACTAACATACCAGTAGTAATGGTCCCAGTACAACCCTGTATTCCCTCCAGGTTGTTTATGATTGATTTTAAAAGACAGAAATAAGTACACAGGGAGCATGTTTAAAGACCTTTTCAGTAATCAGAGAGCACTGATGTTTTTATGTCCTGTCAGGAGACATCAATGCCAGTGTTACTTCATAATTGATTTATAGAGCAACGATTTGCACTCTTATTTAGCACCTTTGAATTCTTAAGTCAAACAGACTATTCCATGTGATTTGTTGCCTCTGAAGTGCTCTACCAGCAGGGCAGCCATGACCACGGTTACCAGGGCAGAGAGGACCAGGCGCACCACAATGGCATCGCAGCAATGAGAACACTGTTTAGAGCCTGAGAGAGATGAACAGAGAGAACAAGGAAAGTACATGCAGTGAACTAACATTGAATTCTTGTGTTGCACTGCAAACTGTACCTTTGTGTAGCAGAAGGAGCTCTTCTGTACTTAGTGGCACTGTTTGGTTGTTGACTGGATTAGCAGCCACGCAGGTGTAGACAGTGATGTCCTGCTGTCGGACCACTAGGGGGAGCCTGAGAGTGATGTTGATGTCTGGACTGCTGGTCTTGCTCAGCAGATCATTCCCTCGGTGCCAGGACAGTGTGACCTCTCTCCCATTCTCCACAGAGCACTCCACTAAAACAGCCGATGGCCTGATGATTGATTGATTCCCTGGTATGGTGCTCAAGACAGGCTTGGGGACTGGAGCTGCTTGGGCAAAGAGAAACTGTTGGTTAACACAAGCTGTCTTGCCATGAGAAGTTAACCCATGACTGTAAACATCTGCTTATTATGTTCAGAGAACTATAGTGGAAAGGAAAACATTTAAAACACACCATAAACTGCGCACTGAAAACAGGTGACGTTTGAGAACCCTCCACCTGTTACTTCAACGCGATAGATTCCTGAGTCTATGGCTGTGGCATTCCTGATGGTCAGACATCCTCTTTCTTTGTCCAGCTGCAGTCTGTCCCTAAATCTCTCACTGAACTCTGTATTTATGTCCCTCTGGTATATCTGGGCTATCAGAGTGTTTGGATTCAGATGACCATATGACCAAAGGACCTGGTCATCAAACTGAATCTTCTTGTGTGCAGATGTGTGAAAAGTGATGCTCTCGCCTTCCCCGATCTTCATAATCTGTTCTTCAGATTCCGAAGTAGGCAGCAGAGCTGGAAACAAAACATAACAACAAACCACAGGAATGACAACCAAGGTGGGTTTGAGCGGAACTCACAATAGCCTGTCCATTCCACTGAGTGGGAGGTCAGAAAGAGGTAATGGAAATGTCACATATACAGTATAGTAGCCTATATGTGCCGCATTGTGTATAAGCCGCAGGACAGTGTTTTATGCAAGTTAAAAGAAACAAAACCATAACACCATAAACTGCCCCCCTGTATTAACCTCATAGCTGAAGACATTTTGCTAAATCAATATATAAGCCGCGGCTAATAGTCAGGAAATTACGGTATATGTTTTGGGAATCCCTTCAAGCTTTCTATTCACTTGTATGAAAAAAAAGAAACAGTCACAAGACAATCAGTAATTCAAATCACCCTCAAACCATCTACATTTGAATATCTGAATATATGAAAGAAGAAGTGACCCAGATTGATATGTGTTGAATCGTATTCTAAGGTTAACATGTCCATGTCACTAAAATGTGTTGCTGTGATACAAATTGATATGAACTAATGTTAAGTTTCAGAAATGTATTTAAAATATTAAATCAAACCAAATTCTTTACCTGTAGAAAAGGACAGGAGAGCCAGAGTGACATGAAGCATCTCTGTGGCATGTGATGTTTGCATATAATCACAGTATATTTCTAACAAGTTTAAGTTGAGGTGTTTGAGGAAGTGGGGCCTATTCTACTGCATCACTAAGACTGTTAATGGAAAATGAGAATGCTAAACAGGAACTAAATCACCACAAAGTCTGTCTTTGAGAAGAGCATTTGAAAGGTGTAACTAACATAACATGTACATCACACTTTCTTCAACAGCTGTCAGATATACTGTACTTGGTATGAAGATATGAACAGCAAGTCTATGGCAAATCAGTTAAGATTTATAAGGAGTTCACTGGGACAGAAAAGCTACCAAGGATCCTATAAGAAACCAGTATGATCACCATAACTAGTGCTATTTAATTTAGTATGTTAGTTCAAAACCATACCGCTGCTATCGCCTTTGAGGGTGATACGGGGGCTTCAGTTACACCTCTGACTGGCCAGCTGAGTGTCAGGAAAGTGCCCCCTCTCTGAACTGGAGCTCACTGCCGCCTGGTTTTGAACAGAAATTTGAGTGAGGGTAGAAATGGATATGTTTTTCAGAAAATATTGATTATTTAACCCTCACACACATGCTGAACATTCAAATGACCCACTCATCCTCAGAAATATTAGAATAGAATAGAATAGATACTTTTTTGATCCCGTGAGGGAAATTTGTTTCTCTGCATTTAACCCAATGTAACCGAATCAGTGAACACACACAGCACACAGTGAACACACAGTGAGGTGTGTCACACACTAACCCAGAGCAGTGAGGTGCCTGCCCAACCAGCGGCGCTCGGGGAGCAGTAAGGGGTTAGGTGCTTGGTTGATCGAACCGTCAACCCTCCGGTTACAAGTCCGAAGCCGTAACCAGTAGGCCACGGCTGCCCCGATGTATTTATTTTGTATATACCCTCAAATAAACAGATATAACATACATGCACAACTTGCATTTTATTTTTGATACTCGGGAATCAGGAAATAGCCTACACTTTTTAAAAAAAAATTATGACATGGCATTCACAAAAAGAGGCTAGACATTTTGTCATAATGCTCATAAATAGACCAACCCCAATGTTACACACACACACACACACACACACACACACACACACACACACACACACACACACACACACACACACACACACACACACACACACACACACACACACACACACACACACACACACGCACACACACACACACACACACACGTAGCATGTGCTGTCAGTGAACACAGGATGTGGTGGAATGGTTCTCACTTGTCTTGTAAAGCAAGCTTAGGCTTCTCACTCTCTTTTCTTCACATATTTTAAACATGTTACACCATTGGGTAACAGTCTGTGGATAATATCTCTCTCTCTGTGTGTGTGTGTGTGTGTGTGTGTGTGTGTGTGTGTGTGTGTGTGTGTTTGTACGCACAATATTGAGGGAGGATTATTTGGAATATATGTTGAATGAACAGTAATTTAATTTAACAGCCTAACAACTACAGTATCAGAGACATATAAGAAAATGTCATGACAATAGCTGAAAACCTTCAATTGGTTGAAGAGTTTCAGTCTTTCTTTTTTTCACCTATGTTTCATATTCCTTTCTTACCCCTCCCACCCACTGTCTTTCTTGCTCTCTTTTTTTCTGCATCTATTTGCTCTGGGCTGACTTGCTCCTTCAAAATTCTGGCGGTTTAATTGTTTCCCCACCCCCTGAAGTTCAGAGTAGTAAAACAAGCAGCAGTAAGGTGAGTCCACAAATTTACATTTATTTTATCATTCCGTAATGCACTGTACATTTTTTAGTTCGCTCTTTTTGCTAAAAATCACATTTGATCTCTGAAGGATGCTTTTATTGGATTTCTCCTTCCCTCTTCCCATTTTAATTTCCATCTATGATTTTGTCTTCAGGAACCTCAAGTTTCTAATGTTTAAGTAATATATTACATGTCAAAATATCTAGACCCAACATCTGTGTAGAATGGTATATAGCGTTCTGACACGGAGAGCTTCAATAAGGATCACAGCCACAGCACCACCACCTTTTTTTTGTCTCTGAGGTAATTGGTTCCTCTGGTAGTGTGCACTCTGACCTTCGTTGCTGACCACCACAGGCCATGTCTCTGTGGTGACTTTTTTTTTTTTTCATCTATATCAATATCCTGTAGCCTACCATAGCAGACTATGCGCTTGCACTTGAGGTTTTGCATTAATCGTCTGGTCATAGAGACAGTAGTAGTGATTAACCAGTAAAGAGATTGTGTGTTGAATCTGTACACAAAATACAACATGCAGAATATATACAGCAGAGAGAGATAAGCAGAGAGATTGGTGTATGTGGGTTGAGCATGGAAGACCGTAGTGAATCACATCTAGCAATACTCAAATTTACACTGTTTGCTTGCATTCTGTAATTAAGCCAGTATAGTCTCCTAAAAAATGCAGATGTAGACCCCCACAAGTACCTAAAATTAGCACTCAAATAAAGACTATAGTATTTAAAACATAATGTACATAATGTAACACCATGCAATGGTGGATGTGAATGATGGTAGGCGTCCCATGTGCACATTTCATTTCCTGTCTTGGTTTGCAGATGGAACAGCAAAGAAGCCACTTCCTGTGTTTGTGTAGGTGTGTTCACTTGTACTCAAAAAAGGCATGACTGGTTGGTGCTGTGACCTGTACATCTTTAGCCGTTATTCCTTCAATAGTTTCTGTGGTCTTCTGATTTGGAAGCTTGTTGTTTGCAGCCACAAGTTAAGTTAAAATTCTGAAGTCATAATTAATTTTATGATATTAATTCAATATTTTGAGGCTAATTAAATCTGGCCAATCCACTAACTTTTTGATGTGATCTGAAAAATTACTTCTCTAAAAACAAATGGTTCTCATTTATGGAGAATCACATTGGTTTCCCTCGGGGTTAGAAATGAAACCAGTAAGGGGTGATGATTTTTGCCCTCCCTTTATTCTGCTCTCAAACTGGTCTGCTAAAGCCACGCCTCAACTGTCCTGCCACTTAGCTCCATCCATTCTCTAAACCAGCTGATTTTAATTTCCCTATCACTTCTTCAGCTATAGATAAGCTAGTTTAGCTAGTTGGTGAAAATGTAAGTGCACTAAACACATCTTGTCCTTAGTGCACTAAACACATATCATCCTGGTCCAGAAAGGAGACTTTTCCAATGCTTGTTTTCTAGGCTACATCTAAAAAGAAGGCCTACACAACAGCAAGACAGCAATAAAACATTATAACATTATAATTTCTCATCAGTTATTATATCTATTTAAATGAAAAGTAAAGGGATGGCAATGTCATATTAGTGAGTCGGATTAATTGGAACGAGGTGTTTTGGAGGCCGTCATTGGCCGGGTTTCCCAGATTCGTTAAGAAGCTCTTAAGTGCTAAGAACTTCTTAGGAGTGCTCTAAGAACGTTCTAAAAACACTCCTAAAAGTTCTTATACTTAAGAGCTCCTTAATGTCATTTATGAAAAATCTGTTTAACACGCCAAGGTTTCTGTCAATATTCTGATTTCTTTGAGAAAATACACCTTAAACGGATTATTCCAGTAATCGTTTTTTAGTGTGCATGTAAATGCATCAAAAGTGTTGTTTGACGATATACTCCTTAACTATGGCCACTTAAGAGCAAACAAGTAAATCATGTACTGCTGTCATATACTGCTTTCTCACTTGAAACATCCTATTTTCAGGTCAGTTTGTTCCTTCCTGAGGATGGTTTGTAGTGCTAAGCTTAATCAATTGATCAAATCATAGATATTTCTTAGACATTGTTGAAGACAACTCGGTGTGAATACCAATATAGATACCAAATTAAACCTGCTGACGGGCCTGATCTGGCCCACAGGCCTTATGTTCAACACCCATACGTTAGACAATGGGCTCCTCATTTGTCCTTCCTCGGTCATCCGGCTCGTTCCCCCTGATCTACAA
Organism: Sardina pilchardus; assembly: GCF_963854185.1. Classification (NCBI taxonomy): domain Eukaryota; kingdom Metazoa; phylum Chordata; class Actinopteri; order Clupeiformes; family Clupeidae; genus Sardina; species Sardina pilchardus. The sequence goes on along the minus strand of NC_084995.1, from coordinate 20,831,584 downwards.
AGAACACTGACTATCCCATTGTTGCCGCCCCATCATTGTTTATCTAGATCAGTGGGAACGAGTCGGAGAATCCAAGATCTTAAATTTCCCCTTGGGGATCAATAAATTATCTATCTATCTATCTATCAGTAAAGTATCTATCTATTTATCTATCTATCAAGATCGAGGAGAGGTTGAGAAGGGGCCATTGAGTCAGCTGCAGACAGACCTACAGTAATTTCCCGCATATAAGCCGCAGGACAATGTTTTATGCAAGTTAAAAGAACCAAAACCATATTAACACCACATTAATTGTCTCCTGTATTAACCTCATAGCTAAAGAAATTTTGCTAAATCAATGTACTGTATAAGCCGTGGCTATCAGGAAATTATGGTAAGCCCTTATAGGCAGGTCCCCCCACTCAGCCTTCTTGGTAACACACTGTGGGCAGTTATCAGCTTTTCCTATTGAAGTGAATGAAGAGACGTACAGAAAGGGTGGGTCATGTGTGGACTAATGTCATATTGGTGTTACAAACTAACCCCATGCATGTCTATGGATGATTCTTTGAGTGCTGTGTCTCAGCATTAGAAAGTCTCTGCTTAAGCCCATCTGGAATGCAGCCCACGGCATGTTTCCTTATTGTGGTTTGCCCACCTGCCCACTTAGCTCTTAAGGAGAAGGTCAAGCTAACAAGGGAAGTCACTGCTGTCGACTTGTTTAACTGTCTAACTCCGCAATTTTATTACCACATAGTTTACGGTCTTTCCACATTTTCAGTAGTAGTTTTCCAACAAACTGTTTTTTTTCTCTTTCAGATATAATGAAGCCCATCATTTCTTTGATCTGGTTGAGTCTATTCGTCTTTCTGACTCTGCCTGCCTTCCAAGCTCAACCAGTCAAAACAACACAAGCTTCAGCCAGTTCAGAAAATAACACCAATGCAACTACTAACGAATTATCCTCCACTAGCAACAGCGCGTCACAGGCACCTCTGAAAAAGAACTCCAATGACACGGCCCGAGAATCCAACTCTTCTACAGTGACAACCTTCACAGCCCAGGTGGCTTCAACAACAAAAAACATTCCCACGATCAAAGAAACGACAGATTCTCAAAGCACACACACGAAGCTCACTACTACTACCATAGCACCTCCTATTAACCCAGAGGCTAGTACTGCCACCATAGCACCTCCTATTAACCCAAAGGCTAGTACTGCCACCCCAGGAAGAGGGGGAGCTGGCAAGGCTGTGGTGGTGGTAGTTATTGTGCTAGTGCTCTTGGTGGTCTTTGTGTTCGTCTTCAGATGGACGACCCAGCAGGAGGGCAGAGCAGGGAATGCCGCCCGTCACTGCTCCACCGGCCTGCAGGGGCAACTGAGGAGAGTCGTCACGGCGATTGAAGGATGTCTAGGCGTAAATCTGTGGCCTCAGAAACGGATGGAGAATGAGGAGGAGGGAGAGGAAGAGGAGATGAATGAGAACAACGAAGCAGCAGGAGGCAGGAAGGTACAGAGGGGCAGCCAGGAAGATGATGAGGAGGAAGAGGAAGGGGACCAGAGAGAGGAGGGTGGCGACTCTTCTGATGACTACTCAAGTCTGGAAGGCATGGATCTCCGGGAACGAGCCAGACAGAAGCAGGAGGAAGACGGGAACAGTGAGAAGGAGAGGGAGAGAAAGACAGAAAAAGCAGATGAGGAGCTGACGTCAGTCACCCTGGATGATGAACACAAGGAAGGGGATGGGGGGATTGACGTGACCGAACTGTGAAGTAACTGGTGACAGGATGGGAGGAATATTTAGCATTTGTGCATTTTGAAAAAGTTTTTAAAAAAATTTCCCATTTTCACAAATGTTTTACATTTGGAATATTGTTGTCAACTGAGATCTATGTATTTTAACCCTGATGTTTACAAACATTTGTTTCAATTAATAAAGTGATAATTACATTGACGTTTACTACGAATGTACAACCATGACTTCTTGACAGCCTTAATATGATCATCTTATCCGTTTTATTTATTAACATGTCACACCTCAAAGCCCTTTTCAGATAAATTAGTGATACATGAAAGTAATTGATTTGATACTGAAAACAAAGAGAGTAAAATGTCTTAAAACACTCTCCACCCAAGAAATCCCATGTAGTTCAGTTAATAAATTCACAATAATACTTTTAAATTAAATAATATACTGTAAGGATAGAACCTCTATGACTACACCATGTACAACAGCATATGATACTGCATTCCCCACCTTCTCATTCCAAAATCTCACAGCGAAATAATAGAATGTCCACTGGGTTCAGATTCCGACCTAATGAAAGGCATCACATACACACGAATCTGATAGCATCACAGTGGTAGTAGCAGCATGGACCAGTAGTTTTCCAGAATGAAAATGTCTTTAAACACAACCTTAATTTCAGCCGTGGTCATCTGTTTAGTGAAATGTTCATTCAGACAGATTGTTTTTCATTTAGGTAATGGATACTATGAAATTGTGTGCAGAACCATGATAAGTCACAGGCACAAATCAGCACTACCTTAGGAGACATTCATGAAATGGTAGTCACATCGGTGACAGTGTCAAAACGCTTTGGCAGTAAGAAATTGGTTCTTGACCCTTGACCCTTGAGGGTGGAAAGGAAGCGGATTGCGATGCAGAAACCAGCACAAGAGAGGAAACGCGGCCCCTGAGATGAGTCCCTGGTCATGAGGAGTGATTGGCGGCTTCATCTCCTATGGCCCTTCTTCTTGTTGCGACCAGGCGTCCTGATTGGCTGAGTGGCACAGTTGTCTGTGGGCAAGGGTGGAGGCGGGCTCTGAACGGGAGACTCCGACTCTCCGTCCAAGCTGGTCTTGAAGGGCTCAGTTAGGGAGAACTTCAGGGGACTGAAGAGCAAGAGGGGAGAAAAGAAAGACATGACTTCCAGACTCCTTGGGAGCATACCCACATCCTGTGTCTGACGGTGCCCGAGTAAGACCATTACTAGCCTATCCATCTGACACAATGGGTTGTGTTCAATGATTAATTGTCTGTGATTGATACTGTTTGGTATTTACCCAGTGGCAAAAGTAAGCAACAACACACCTGACATCATGTCAAGCAGTGTATTCATATATCGAGCATGTCATGTTGCAAAATTTAAAACCTGGGTGTTTCTGAGCCTACACCACTGCGAGGATAGTTGGATATACAGTACAGAAGACACTTCTTACCTAATAGGGGTGTGAGGGCTGCTGGTGTGGCGGCGTGCAGGACGGGCTCGGGGCTCAAAAGAGAAGCCCTCCTTCAAGCTCTCCAGCACAGAGGGGGCCACATAGGTAAAGCCCTGACAGAGACAACAGAGTTCACGGCAATCCCAAAAAGCAATGTGAACAAGCTAAATGAATGTCAAGACAGTGTGTTTGTGTGTGTGTGTGTGTGCATATGAGGGAGACTTACAGAAAAAGCATGATCTGCACTGCCACTCAGAGTGGTGTCATCAGGGCTGTCCACTGGAGTTTGGCGGGTGAAGCGACTGTCAAACTGGCTCACGTCCTCGTCTGATTGCTTAAAAGAGAATGAACGGGAGGGGAACCAAAAGCAAGAGCCACAGGAAGGATTGAAAAAAAGGAGACAGATGAAAATGAATATGAAACAAAAAACAGACAAGGGATTGCTTTTAAAAGACAGCCCAAGTTCTCTGCAGAGGAACAGCTCGTGAGTGGCGCTCTACCAGGGTTGGCTTGTAGGGTGGCTCTAGGCGCTTGTTCAATAGATCGTCCCAGTTGACATGCCGGAAGAAAGGATGCTTCTGTAAAAGTCACAAAAATAAAACACTTATACATGATGCATACATAGATAGTTTACCCATGTCCTACAAGCATTCAAGCTATTCTCACACATCTGTTACAATAGCATCCTGCAGAGAGGTAACATGATGATGGGTGTACTTGTTCACCTTAATATCTTCACAGTCAGCCTTGCTTGAGCCTAGCCTCTGAGATGGGCTCTTTTTCAGCAGCTATAGAGAGTGAGGTATAGAAAGATAAAGGGAGGGAGGGTTGAAAAGGAGAGATAAGATAAGAAGCATAGGAGGGCAAAGGGAGAGCTGAAGATGAAACAAACCAAGCTAATGTAGCAGTGTACTGTATATTAGGGTTGAGTTGCACCACATTTTAGAAAAAGGCAATATGCTCAAAATGACACTGACAAAACTAGGCCTGCAACAATTGGCAATTTAGGCAGTGCCCTGTTCAATGACAAATAAAAGTCTTGAATCTTGAATTGATTGATTAGCAGTCAACTAGTAAATTAATCGCCAACCATTTCAGTTTTTGATTAAAAAAGTAAATGCCCTATAATAACAGTAAACTCAATATCTTTGGTGTAAGGACAACACAAGGCGTTCGAGGGTGTATCCAGTTAATCAAGTCATCATGAAAATAATCAATTTTGAGATTAATTGATTGTCTAGGGCTGTACAGGTCTTATTTTGTACCCACAAGTTCACATCCATATGTTCACAACATTCCATCTTTCTTTCTTCATTGAAAATAAAAACAGCATAGGTTATTTGGTGTAGCATGAATGCAAATCCTAATGTCATGTGAACTCCTTACAGAAATTTCAGGTCTCTGGTGAACAGTTCTTGCAATGTTGCAGCAAATTTGCAGCAATGTCTTACGCAAATTCGGTTTGTCACTAAAAGTTCACTTGTGACATTATTTGATAAGTGTGATGACAAATCACTGGCGAACACATTTGCCACTAGTGGTAAACTTCTCATCGTTGTCAGAACTTTGCTGGAAGTTTGCCTCTAGATGCCAACATGGCTGATAAGTTTGCTGCAAAATAGCTAAAAGTGCTTAAACCATAAAAAAATACATACTACAATATAAAGTAAACAACAAATAATATCATTCTAAATGTATTAAACTTAAAACTATGAAAATAAGAAGGCTGTTATTTCGTGGTGCAATTACTGTATATACAAAGTTATGGTTCATTGCCCAGTTTGTTAGGCTTTGTCCTGTTTTTTCTTTTGTTTTGCGCAGGAAATGGATTTTGTACCAGAAAGTATGCAAAACCACACAGGGGCATTACACAGTGGGCAAAACCCAAGTTCAAAGGTAAAACTGAGAGGTGAGAAACAGCACCTTTTTGACCATGTCACGTGCATCTGGAGTGAGGTAGGGTGGCAGATTCAGCTTGCACTTGAGAATCTTGTCAATGGTCCTCTTCCTGTTCTCTCCAGTAAAAGGAGGCTAGGAGACCAAGAGAAAACACATCATTATACCCGACATCATGACTTTCCAGGGCTAAATAATACAGTACAACACACAGGGTCAGTGAGACATTTCTCAAGATGGAATTATGACTCCTATTTTCTCAACAATCGATTACTCTCAAACTTCTTTCCTTACTCACCGAGCCAGTCATCATGTCATACATAAGGGCTCCAAGACTCCACCAGTCCACTGCTCTGTTGTGTCCTGTGCGTGTGAGTATCTCTGGAGCCCTGGCAGACAGACAGACAGACAGGCAGGTAGGCAGACACTTCAGCTCACAAGTCTTACAAATGGGTCATGATCAGTAACAACAGTAGCATACAGTATATATATTTTGATCAGATGACACTGTATCAAATTCATTAACATTGATCAGCATTATAGATAAAGCAGCACCATTATGGCAATGCATGAAGCAATGCTAAAGTTCCAAATAAGTTGTGACAAGTCAATGAAATGATAGGCTATCTGTGATAATCATGAGTGATCGCTCTTGCTGACATCTTACTAGACTGGGTAGGTGGATGGAGTTAGGTTGTTGAGCTTCATCGATTGCCGTGTTGCTCGCAAAGTGCTGGCATGGTTGTAGCTAAGGCTACAACAGCTCTGTTATTCAACTGAATTCAATCAAAATACAAATTTCCATTCATCACTATGGGCAGGATCACTTGCTTGAAACTAGTAGGCAAGCCATGAACCATATGACCGTAAATTAGAGTTCTATTGGCACAGCTCTCTCTCTGACACTTCCACTAACTGGAGCAGTAGTTTACCCTCACTTTTTGTAACTATGTAATCTAAAATAGGACGTCAATGATCAATAGTGGAAACATTTTTTATTGTTATCATGTTTCCAACTAGATCACCAAGGCCTATAAACAGTATCACAATAAACAAGTTGTCTTGAAACATATTAGATCATAATGCCATGGCAAAAAGACCCTGATATGAATACGATTACCAGCAGTGTGTGTATGCGTGTGTGTATGCGCGCGTGTGTGTGTGTGCGTGTGTGTGTGTGTGTGTGTGTGTGTGTGTGTGTGTGTGTGTGTGTGTGTGTGTGTGTGTGTGTGTGTATGTGTGTGTGAACTGTGTAAAGCTGAACTCACATGTACTCTATGGTCCCACAGAAGGTGTGCGTGACTGTCCCGTCATGAATGGACTCCTTGCACAAGCCAAAATCAGTGAGTTTAATGTGTCCTAAAGTCAGAAGGAAAGCCATGTGAAAGGTAGGACATGTACAAGCGGTAAACAATAGAGGACCCCAAAGCCAAGGATCCTTGTCATGCTTCATGGCATGATCATATGGACATCCTCACACACACACCTTGATGGTTCAGCATGATGTTTTCCGGTTTCAGGTCTCTGTATATGATACCATTAGAGTGGAGGTGGCCAAGAGCCAACGTTATTTCTCCCAGATAAAAACTATTGGGGGAACAGAGCGAGGCAAGTGGTAGATAGGATTAAAATAAAAATGTACATACGTATACACATTTTAAAAATAAAACATACACAACAATTAAATACACTGTTCAATTCTGGTCATGCTAAATCAGTTTATGTCTTATATCTAAATGAGAATTAAATTTGAGTGTTGAATTTGAGGGAAAGAGAGAGAGAGAGAGAGAGAGATTTGTTTCTATATGCACACAGTAAGCATTTTTCATCTACTTCTTGCAGGTGCCATTCCACCAAATCTCATACATTTTATTGAGGTGTGAGGCCCTTTACTCACCAAGCTGTGTCTTCCATGAAAATTCCCTCTTTCTCCAACTGCATGAATAGCTCTCCCCCTAAAACAAAACATGGAGACAGAGCTGAAATCAAAAGGCTTTTCCATTACTGATACAACAGAAAGAAAATGTATAAGGTTGATTATGCATTTCACACATGGATAAAGACAGTGTAGTGGTAGCACAACTTCAGGTAATGTTCATACTAGTTTGGTCATTCCATGAATAAGTTATAGCCTTGACACTGACACGAAATAAACATAACATTCTCACATACCACTGTTTAATTCCAGACGGGCTTTGTCCCTTTGCACTAGGCTGTCTGAGTAGAGCACGCAGAGTTACACTTCAGTGCAGAGTTCACATAATGACGACCGGCATGTGGAAGGCAGGCCAAATGCCAGTCCTTACCAGGGGTTTCCCTCCATTCCACCCTCTTTATAACTACTTCTACCAAGTTCATGTCTGCATTGCTGTTTCCATTCCCGACCTCCCTTGCTCTTTTTGTATGTGGCCCCGCTTACATGGACAGGTTTTTTTTTTTTTTTTTCATTCCAATTAAACTATTTTTAATTAAAATGTTGTGTCATCTATTTACATTGGATACTGGAGAAGCTACAGCAGGCAACCTGATTGACTGCGCTGTTCAATCGGAATGAGAACAGAGTACACCACCTCTTTTAATTGTAAATTCTAATTAATGCCATTTTTTTATTATTCTTATCAGATTTAAAGTGTCCATGTAAACCAACTCCGTCTCATCACTCACCACTGAGACATTCCAGAATGAGGTAAAGTTTCCCTCCTGTTTGAAAAGCATACCACAGCTCCACTATAAATGGGTGCCTCACTGTCTCCAGAATCTCACGTTCTGCACGAGTGTGTGCGGTGTCTTTTGCGTTGCATACAATCTTGGCCTGAAAGGCATAGATTATTGAAGAAAGGAGAAAAGGAAAATGAGAAATATGAACCACAGTTAAGATATCTAAATTTGCCACATTCTATGGACAGAAGTACATCTACCTTCTTTAAGACTTTCATGGCAAATATTTTGCCTGTCTGGGTTCCCTGGACCTTCCTCACTTGGAAGACCTGTCCAATACAATAATCATAATAAAAAAAAGTCCTTAGTGCATGCTCCATGCTGAAGAAATGTCACTATACAGAACACTTACTCTGACATTTCCAGTGAGTTTGCCATAAATCAACAGGATTAATCTCTCCAAACAACTCTGACACACTCATGATTTTCACAACATGTCAACAAGGCTTGCTATTGTTAATGATATTTGACATGTAAAATAAACTTGCCTTGAGCCAAAGGGGGTCGTTATTGTTGACGTGCAATGAAATACAGAAAGTAAAAGGATAGGCGTACCTTCCCATACCCTCCTTTTCCAAGAACCGTGAGTAGCTCGAAACAGTCTGGGCCAACCCTCTCGCTATCTCGGTTCACGCTGGCACTTGTCAGTTCCACCTCCTCTGTTTGAACCCTTGGGGTTGGAGATTAAAATTCAACATGTTTGTTATTTCATATTTCCATTTAATTAAGTAAAACTAAGCTAAGTTAACAAATCAAATAATACCTACGGCTCGATTTCTGTGACGGTGAAATCACAAACTTCGTCCTACAGAACATTTGAGTAAAGGGGAACAAGCAGTCAGTGACTAACGCAGATGCACAACCTGCATGTTTAGTTCAATGATTTCAGTAACTTCAGGTGCATTTACCTCAACATCACTGGCGTCCTCAGACTCCAGGTCAATGGCGAACATTCCAGCCATCCTGAAACAATCAAGTATTCCCGACAGCTTTAATGGCCTGTTCTTGAATGTTGTTATTAGCCAACATAAGGTACTTGGAGGACCACATGCTAACTTATGCTACGGATTAGCTAATGCCTAAATGGCCAAAAAAAGGTCGGGCAACCAAACGTTCACAGTGGCCTAACATTAACGTTACTATATGCCAAGCAAACCTGCGAACTAGTGGATTATAAACCACCAATGGGAAGAGAAAATGATCTATCTAAATCTATATTAGGCTATTCTGAGCCTTCTGAACGAACACACGTGTAATGTAAATGATAACGTAACGTCAACGTTATCGTAACAAAGTCAAATATATCCTAACATAATGCCTGATTTAGAAATCAGAAGGTCGCCATTTGCAAACAACACGTGCCATTAATTGAGACAAACAGGCATAAAGTCGGCTAGTTAGGAAATTAGCCCGTGGATAAGGCCAGCAAGTGAAGTGTTCATGAAAACATTGATGTTACACTCAAGCTTCAACTAACGTCAACAGTTTAAAGCTAACGTTACGCTATAACGTTAATACATGGCGTAAGAACATTTCCCCCTCCATTCTACCATCGGCAAGCAGTTCCCTTTGACAACTCCTGCAAATGAACATTGACGTTATCTGGAAATTAAGGACATAACGTTGTCACTACTACTGACAACCAGAATTGCTTCATTTGATTTGACAGATTCTGGGTAAGCTAAATGCTACAGTAGCTTGTTAACCAGCTAGGTAATACTATTTCGGCACAATGCTCGCCTGCATCTGCCTCTTGAAATGACTTTTAGCTTCTGTTCTTTACCAACTGGTTGCCTTTCCGAAACGGTTAAGGTAACAGCGCACTTACTGTTAAATTTATTCAGAAATAGTCCGGTCTGCTCAGGAGTTCAGGGGAACTTCAGCACTAACTCACTGAAGTGTACGTCATCAATATGTGTACGTCATCAACAAGCCACCGGTGTCAGACGTCTCTAACAACAGGGTCGGTTTTGGAGAAAGGTTTATTGAACTTTGAACTCAACAGCCAGGCAAATTATAACACATCTGTATTTCTGAATCAACATGTTGATTTGCTGGAATTTTGATTGGCTCAGTTCGAGCCAAACTTGTTTCCAGTCCAGTTTAGAGCCAGGCCTGTAGGCTATCACGAATCCCTGCATCTAGAATGGCCTAGCCTACCCTAGCCTGGCTATCACCAGACTAAGATCAAGATTGAACATTAGTCTGGGGAATCTGTGCTGTATTTCTACTGCACAAGAGGCATGATCAATGGGCATAGTTCAAATGGCTCTGTACACATTTGGATAGTCCTTCAACCAATCAGACCAACGATCCGGTGGTGGATAAGCTAGATTGGTTCCAGCAAATGTGGACAGGAAGCAGGAGAGGTAAATGTGAAGGTTTCCAGCCTGAGCAGGGTGCAGGGTGAAATCCAATCGCCGGGAGATCGGGCTGGGTTTACGCAGTCTAGACCTAGCTTGAGTTTTGACTAGAAAAATGGTGTATTCTGAATGGTGTTCTCTCAGTCAAATAACATTATGGGCCCTATCCTACACCCTACACAATGTGGCGCACATGCGTTCAACATTTTCCTCAGTGAAAACATAATTTACGTCACTTCATGTGGGGATAAGAGGTCGGAAACTGGGGAGAGATTGTGCTAACTGAGATGCCCAGTTGGGGGCTTGTCATGACTTGTCATCACATTTTAATTCATTTGTAGTCCTTATGGACTTTCATGTTCAACAATTTTAATGTAAACTTGGGAATTTTCCATTTTTGTCACTTGAAAGCTGAATATCAGTCTTTCACAAGTGTCTTACGTCATACTTTTAAGCAAATACAGTTGTTATTTAAGATTAGATAGATACTGTAGATAGATAGATAGATACTTTATTGATCCCCAAGGGGAAATTCAAGCCATGGTTTAGGATTAGTGAGCGTGTGTTTTAATCCTTGTTGTGGCATCCATGATTTTCTAATTCAAATAATTGGCGAGTGCAGAATGCACAAACAGGTTTCAGTAAAGCAAGGTTTAGTGGAATGTGTTCCATTCACGGTGCATACAAGTAGATTCCTTCAAATGCCCTGACTGGAAAAATACCATAAGTTGCGCTACTTGCTGTTAAAAGGAATGACATATGTCACTCTCATTGGTTTGAAGGATGTTACGTCCAAAACACATCCATGACTGATTAAGAGACCAAAGAAAATGCACCCCACGTTTGATAACAAACCCTGAATGTGTTACACGAGTCACACGACCAAGTATGGTGGGACAAAATAAAACGTGGTGCATTTCTAAGCAGGTAAGAGGGAGAACTATATTGTGTGGCGCAGTAATATCCTCACTCTTCCACTTTCAGTTTCACTTTGGAGTGAGGATTACTGCGCATACTGAGTCTAAGTGCTCCCATTGTTATTCCGCCACACAATAGTTCTCCCTCTTACCTGCTTAGAAATGCACCACATTTTATTTTGTCTAACCATACTTGGTCGTGTGACTACTCGTGTAACTGTAGTAGGGAAAACATGGAGGTGTTCGATCGCTTCTAACTTCATCTCTGTTTGGATCCTAATGAATGAACTGGGCTCGCTAAATGCTATCAAAGTAGTGCCGCGCACCAGAGCCAGTGAGTGCACGCATTGAAACGTGAGAGGTATGTATCAACTCGTCTTAGTTAAGGGAATAACATAGTTTAATATGAAAAAACGGTGAAGTGTTCCTTTAAGATCCCTCTTGAAAGATCCCAAACTATTGCAGGAACGGAAAGTACTGGGCAACTCATTCCACCGACATGGAACCACTGATGAAAAGAGTCCAGTTGAACTTGACCTATAGGTTTATAGCTGGTCGACACAACAGACCCTCATCAGAAGGCCATATGGGTTAGGTTAGTCATCCCTGATTAGGCCCCCTCAGTCAAAAAAATTACAATCACAGATTACATTATGTGCGATAACACTTTGTAATTGCCATCGTTTTCACAGCAAGATTGTGTTGTCTGATGGGTGCTCATATTGGAGAGCAATTGCAAAAGGTACACCTCCTTTAGAACTTGACGTCAGGGTCCCTGAGTGGGAGTGAGACTGTTGACAAGATGCCTTGAATCTGTTGGTTATGCCATATTTGTTGGACTCATCTGTCCATCTCTTTCCACAAAACTGAGAAATCATAATTTAAGGAGTTCTTTTAAAAAAATGAAAGTAGGCTATAGGCTTAAAGCTTATGAAAGCTTTTAATAATACCAGAGAGAAAGTTTGGGTTCCGCAAAATGCCTATTTCCTGTTTGTAACTTTACCAGCAGCATGGTCAAGGTCTCTCAAAACTTGACTCTCCGAGCTGAAACCACAAACCTCTTTCATTTCACTGGAACAGACACAGTCTCAGAATGGCATATATGTACATAATTATTTTAGGTAAGTTTGATTTATGTTCTAAATAATGTTTTTTTATTTATTTATTTAATTGGTTGTTTAATTTTAGCTTAGTTAGTTCTGTGTCTTTATTCATAATTTATAAGATAAATAATAGACACCTCCATTATTTTATACCTATACACACACAGACACACACACACACACACACCCACATACTATATATAAAAAACATATATATTCACAGGCTACTGGATGATGTTGAGGCGACTGGAGGCCTTCGAGTTGAGGAAGGTTGATCTGGGAGACACAATTGAAATTGAGTGCAATGTTTCCTTCCATCATGACATCACTTGGTTGAAGCTGAACGATGGACAACCACCTATTGTGTTGATGGTTACTACTTTAGTCACAGACGGAGAGATAACTGTCGTTTATCGAGACAAACATCATCTGAGCAGTACTGCCCGTGTTAAGGGAAGAATTGTGGCAATGACAATCAAAAATATTCAAATCAATGACCTGGGTCTATACTACTGTACAAGGGTAAAGGACAAACTGTTGACGTTTGGGGCAGGAGTACATCTATATGGTAAGAATGCTTTTAACAACAGTGTGTGGTGGGATGTGGGGGTGTTGGGGGTGAAAAGAGCTTTTACTACCTCAGGATACCCATCTATGACTTGTCTTACAGCTTCTGGAAATGAAAACTCGAGTCAAAGTTATAACAGATCAATATGCTCTGTACATTGTGAACAAGGTAAGTCGTTCTCAACAGACCTGCAGACACTCCTAATTAAACATCTCAATAGGAAGATGATGTCAGTAATAAAGTAGATGTACACTTGCTATAATGTTTAAAATATAAAGTATCTGGTGCAGTTGAATAGCATTTAGAGTTAAATGTCTTTTAAACACAAAAGTGATTCCATTTTTATTTGTTAGGACCTGTACTGCCCTCCACTGGTGCTCATCTCTCTCCCTTTGGCTTGGTCTATATGGCTGTGTCGGTCTGTGGGCTGCTTGCAATGATTGGAGCAGTAATTGTTGTTCACCTCCAAACCAAGAAAGAGAGAGTTCACTGAAAAGAACGGTTCCATAACAAACATAATTTACTCAAAGTGGCAATAACATACTATATTTATTATAATTTCGTGCTATCACCTGTACTGCTGAAGCAATCATTTCTAAAACCTATAATATTTGATCCATATTACAACATATATGTTGTAATTTTATACTAAGCCATATCACATATGATGTAATTATATGCCATATAGTTTTGTATATGGTTTTACTTGTACATACATCTAAACAAATCAATAATAAATATAATTATGTCAATATCTCATTATTACATATCCCAAAGAAATCTGCTTGTAAAGTCTTTGTGGAATGAAACAGTTCAAGGCACAATCTACAGTCTACTATTGTTTTTCATGGCCTTTTCATTTGTGTGTCTGTGTGTGTTAAATATTGAGGTGTTTGGCTCTGTAAGAGACAAGCATAGTGGCATGGACAGGGCCATAAACAATAACAGCCTGTGAGCAGATTATAGCACTGAAGGGAGGAATATATTGTGATTGATTGTTGAGCTCAAATATCAAGAACATTTTGCCAGATGATAGATAACCAACAATGATATAGATGCGATATAGATAGATAGATAACCAACAATGATATAGATGCGATATGAACATTTGTTCGCAAAATGGGAAACCCCTAGCCTGGGAACACCCAGACTTCCAATTGTACAATTGGGAGTGTGTCTAGAAAAAATTGACTTATGACAACTGTGAAATGAAACTTAAATTGGTACATTAAACTCTTACCAAATTGTTTCAAAAGTGTAGCAATATTGAAAACAAAGGTTGCTAACTCAGTTCCAGAGAATTACAAGTCCATGATGGATTAACGACTGTATTTGCATGCCTGTGTTTTAAGGCCTCTCCCTAAAGTTTTTAGGGGCTAGAAAATGTAGGCCCTGTGACAATCACAATACTTGGAGAAATGTATTTGGGCAGACACAATGAAACGGAACTTTTTTTGCTTTGTATGTCTGTAAAGGGCACTGAGCAAGGAACAAGACATCTGAAGACTAGAAGGCATTTCATAGTTAAACATACTGTACAGTGTCAGAAAGCTTTCTCAAGCACAGGTCATACGCCTTCCAAAAGGACACTAACCCAAAACACTGCTAAAGGCTCCAAAGAAAGAATAAGGGAAAAAAAAAAACAGTGAAATATTTCTAAGTGACCCTGATCTGAATCACACCTCTATGGAAACTTCCCTACATTTCTAAAGAAGAGATCAGAAGTACATGGGGAATAGTTCCTCAACCAATGGCAGCCTGAATCCAACAGAGGATATCTCACATCCCTTTTCAGAGACAAAAGCTAATCAAAGAAGAACACAAAAACAAAATACATGTAAACACTGATTTACAGTACCATTCCCAAAGACACAACAGCATTGTCTTGTTCAGTTCTAGCTTCAGTTTAATCAAGTTTCATCATTAGTTTTGTACAGGTACAGAGATCAGAAATCCAAAGGGCATTAGCCTATGTCAATGTAACACAATGTAATAACATATAAATGGTCATGACACAGTTACACACATCTTTTGCAACAGCTCTAGTGATCAATGACTCCGGGTCAACTACAGTCACTTTGTCTTGGGTCTCCTGGTCTGTCTGACCTTCATTTAGAGGTAGTATTTCCATGTGGAGGCTGCTGCTGTGGTTGCTGCTGCTGCTGCTGTTCAGCCAGTGCCTGCTGGAGACGAGTCCGCTTGCGGGAGTAATGCTGCCAGTGCAGGAGCTGCTGCTCATCGATGAATTTGGCACACTGTGCGTTCACCAGCTCCTTACGGAAGTGTTCATACTGCAGTAGTTCCAACATGTGTAGGCTGTGAGGGTACTTGAGAAATTTGGCATACTCTGGCTCTTTCCAGTAAAGCAAGTACTTCAAGTAATTCACAAACACCTTCTCGCGCAGATATCCCCTTTGAGCAAGAAAGTTCAAGTAATTGGGGTTGGCCAGACACTGAACAAATTCTAACTCTGATTGAAACCGGTTCCTCGCTTGTTCGTCTGTGGAATAAAGTCACACATCTCACATGAATAATTACTGTAAGGATAAATCAACAACAATTTATTTTGTGTATGAATGAGCTTTTCAGGTTTGTGATGTAGCCTACACAGAGGATCAGATTTTCTTTCAAGATCTTTTTTTCTAAGTCAAATATTCCCAGGAGAATATATATAAACCAGAGACACTTAAAAACTCAAGTCACTCATAGGCTATATACCAGTGGTGTAGTCTGTAGTGTAGCGTAGCCTACATGTTACGCAGGACTCGTCGTTTACTCACTGAACAACCATCACCGTCTCAGTAGTAGGCAAGGATGGGTATTAACATGTCGGGTGTGTATCTACCCACTACAGCTAACTACTACATCACAGTATATCCCCTACTACAGTTAACTAGCTACACCACTGGGCTGAACAAATGTTCTGCCCAAACCTAAATTGTAGCCATAGGCTACTCTTACATATCCTCGGACCACTTTTAGCTTGTCTAGACTATCGGTGAACAAGGACAGTTTTGTTGGATGGCGTGACGCCAGTAACGTTACTTCAGGGCCACCGTAGAAAACCGGGTGGCTAATGGTAAAGTTACATTTTCATCACGTTTTTGGATGAAATGTTTATAGCAATCAAAGATCTTTGCCGGTAGTTTCTTCTCAAATGTAATCTGACACACAACAGAGTAGGCTAAGCTAGGTTGGTTGCTAGCTCGCTGATGTAGCTGAAAGCATAACATTTAGGCCTGGGTTGTACTGTAACATTAGTCTACAGTGCTTGAATGGTTGCAAGACAATATGAAATAAGCCCAACGTTAGCTTAACTTACCTGTTTCCATAATGTTCAACATTAACATTAGATCCACGTGACGCAAAGAAATGTCTTAACTGAACGTTACGCTACACATCCATATTCAGAGTTAGGCAATTTTCATTGCTGCTTCGATCTAGAACGCTAAATAGTGATCATAACCATAGATATATAAAGCTTTATATATCTATGATCATAACTATCAAAGATGTCTTCAGCTAACCCTCATTAGACTAGTGAAAAGCAAACTGCAGAGAGCTTTAAAGCGGCGTAATCACAGAGTAATCAGACAGTACAAAAATCGGGGAGGAAGGATCTTTGATATGGCAGTGATGACTTCTTCTTTCGGTTTTTAAGGCGGTTGGCAACTAACTTTATTGGTGTATTACCGCCACCAACTGGACTGGGGTGTGTTCAAACAAACACATAAACCGAAACAAACAACCCCCCCAACAAATAGATAAACAAAATAAACCAATACATAATCAAAATTATATAATCATAATAACATTAATGATAAAATAACTACATTTTATGAATTAGTCCTGGCTGTATTCCTCAGGAAGCTTATTACAACAGATATCACCTGAGCTTCTTTGTAAAATGTCCTCCATGTTTAACCTTTCTTTTTCTTTCTTTATTACAATTGAGTTTAGTCTTCGTCTTTCCTCCTGATACTTAGGACAGTGTAGAAACACATGCTCGATGGACTCTGGATCACAGAATTCACATTTGCCATCAGCATGCTTTTTCAAAAAAAATATTCAATCATGTGTCGATGCTTCATTCTTGAAAATAAATTATCCTCCTAATTGCTCCTATTTTGTATTTCTGCTCTTTCCCACCTTGTTTCCCACCATTAAATACCTCTCTGCACCCTAGTTGTCCATGTCATTTTATTGCTTTTTTCCCTAGCAACCCCAAATAAAATCTTTTGAAAATAAAATCTTTAATAACCCATGGTGGCACAGCTGGCAAGGTAGTGGGACTTATTTTTACTTCGTTAAACCCCATTTCAGTTTACTATTGCTCACCCAAACAAAACTCCTAACTTGATCATTTCCACGCTCTTGGCATTGCCTCATAACTGATTGACCCATGTCGCATGTCTGATGTCTCAAATTTGCCAAAATTACCTCTTCTAAGGTGAAGACTGAAGAGCATTTCTCCCATCCTAACCTGAATAGCTGTCACTTGTGTGGTTTTGACAGCCCCACAGCATAACATTGATGCTTGGTTTTGGATTACATTCAATTTCCTCAGCAATGTTTTGGCTGCAGACCCATGTATTATGCTTCCAATCTAACACAGATCTGAATCCTGTGCAAATTGTTGAGAGCCACAGCGTAGAGCATAGACAACTTTTTTCTTCTTCTATGAAGTTTTATAGCAATTTAAAATCTAAGAGTATTACCGCCATCAACTGGATTGGGTGCAATCAAATTGATGTCATTTCAAAGAAACAAAATAAATAAAAAAGGAAAATAACACAAAACAACAAATCAAATCCTATTGTGTTTCTTTGATACATTTTATTAAAGCATGTGTGACATTTTCATCTATTGTGTCCAGGGAAAAGGCTTTCACTTCCCTCTTCAGCTTTTCTCTTTGCCAGTGGAATAGACCTAAAAAGCTACCATCTTTGCCCATAAGTGGATACTGTGATCTTTGGCATGTTAAGGCACACATTGAATTTTGCTACCCCAGAGAGTAAGCTTCAATTAACACCAGGATCTTGGTTCCTTCCCAATATACGGCCACCAAATTATTCAAAATAAAAGCACACCGTGTGCAGTAAACACCACCACAGAATGTCTAACGAGTAATTTAGAATATGTTTGATTAGCATTTTTGCATGTTCCAGATCGTACAAAAAATCCTGAAAAAAATCCCATGAGGAAATGACTGGTTTCGGGAATCATACAAATTGATGTGTGTTTTTGCACTTACTCGCGATCGCCCCTAGAAGAACTGCACTAGATTGCAGGTACAATGGAGTTAACTAGTTAACTATAACAATTTGACCTGGCCTTTCCTGTATCTCTATTTGTGCAATTTCTATGCATATATCTCCTATACTCTTTCAGCTCATGTGTTAATGAGTGTGTGCATGTGTGAGTTTGCTTTTGTGCATAAGAGTGTGTGTGCATGTCTGTGTATGGATGTGTGTGTGTGTGTGTGTCTGTGCATGTACTGTATGTGTGTGTGTGCATACGTGTGTGTGTGCGGAATCTGTGTATGTGTGTGTATCTGTGCATGTGTGTGTGTGTGTGTGTGTGTGTGACAGTGTCATTCTTAACCAGCAATCCTTGGCTCAATAGCACCATCTGCAGGCCGATGGGTGTACATTTCATTTGAAGATAGGGGCGATAAAAGCAATATAATATCGCATTTTCATATTTTACTATGGGGATGCAAATCACAAATGACTGGTTATCAGCTAAGTTGATACGGGCTCTTAAGACCTACATACCATAAACATTTAGCCATCCTCGGTGTCATGGTTCAGGTAGTTATTTAGGAAAAACTGCATTTTTTGGACTTCTAATTTTTCTGTAGAAGTCTACTGGGGCTAAATGCCCATGAAGTTTCATGTGCCCCGCTCTTACGGTGTCCTGGGAACCGTTGACCAAAAATTCAGGGAGTAGATGACGGGAAAAAAGAAGAGAAGACAAAGGAAAAAGTGACAATCACGATATGAGCGCTATGCTAGCGGTGGTCATAATAAGGAGTGAGCCAGCTCTCCGTAAACACATTCTCATATACAGCCCATCCCGTTTAGCCTATTAACCAAAAGAATGTTTCCAAAAGCAACGTGTAAACCCTGGTTATAGATTGCATTGTGGTACAGCGATGCACTGGGGCCAGTGGTGAGGAGGATGGAGCTGCTGACGGCTCAGGAGAGAACAAAGATGGAGGCCAATGGCACCAGCAGAAGCAGGAGGCTCCTCTCGATGGCACCGGCATCGTTACATAAATCCCCCTCGCAGCACCATGTTTTAAACACAGGTGTTTTGACATCACACATCGCTTGATTGGCACAGGATTTAGCATATACACCTTTCTCTGAGGTTTCTGAGGAACAAGAAAGAGATATGACCATATATGTTTGTTATGAACTCACAGTGAAAGAGAAATGGTGTGATGGTGTAAGTGTAGTGTCACTGACTCACCGACTTTCATACAGCGATCCATTCCTAGAAGACAGCTCATCTCATCACACTGGCTCCCAGCACAGTGGTGACATTTCAGAAAATCTGAGAACAAACAAACAGAATCAGTGTGGAAAACTGGACGGTAATGTGCAAAATGAGCATATAAAGACAGCTCAACTATACTTTCACTACTACATTATGACAGAGAAGTCCGATTTTAGTCAGATTATTTTTTCTTCCTTTTTTCTCTCTTTCGGATCAGCAATTTTCAAGGACTTCATGGACACTGAGAGACCCGGTTGCACGAAACTTGGTAGTACCATGAGGATGATAAGGGAATATTGTTTTTTGCTTTGATCCGTCACACACACACTAGTTACCCCCACCACAAACACTCACAAGCGAAAACTCACAGACCGAGACTGTTGGAGAAATTGTTGAAACATATATTCTCATAGCTAAGCCTACTGTATATTAACCTGAAAAAACATACTAAGTGTGATCAAATATTTTAATGAAATGTATCCCTCTACAATGACGAATGAAAACTGTATTGAATAATGAAATATGTCCTACTGTATAATTAAGGATATATTATGTTCTGTAAAATCAAATTCTTTGTAAACATGTACTCTTATATTTGATAAAGCCTTTGAACAATGTGTTCTTTTGTATTCCTATACCAGCAATCTTTTTATAGGCTACTATTGTGTATCAGCAATGTCCTGATATATTTAGCAAAATATTGGTCATGTGTAAACACCCGATTTACCAGGGGAAATGAAAGTTTCCCTAAGCCCAAAATGTTGACCACAAGTTCCGTATTTGTTATTGTATCAGAAGTTATGTTCTGTTTGAAATATTCCCCATGACACATTTGACTGGACAAAAGGACTAGTATTGCAGTATCAACCATGTGAAAATATGTGGCAAAGTGCATCTTAAAGACTCTATTCGCGTAAACTCCTGTAAGGAGGCCCCAGGCATAATTCATCAGAGTCTGGTGTGAACCAGTTTGTGTTGTATCATTCTCTCTCTTTGTACAATAATACAATTGTAATTGTCATTTTAAATTATGGTTCTTGTCTTTATTTGCGCACAAACACGATCAATCACACACATACTGAAAAACAAGCACACACGCACACACTCATTTACATAAAGGTTGCAGTAGGGGATGGAGAAAGAGTCTTATTTTATCTAGCCTATAGTCATTATTATTTATGTTGATTATTAATGTAGTTGCATTGCATGCATTTGCATATACTTTGGTCATAAATTCAAAGATCTTTTTCATGACTATACGGTTATACGGGTGACTAAAACGCTTGGTCACCCGCGCAATATCTTTTTGGGCGCGGCCGGCCCAGATTCATGTTGATTCCGCACTTACAGTGTAACTTGCCATATAGCTAACTTCAATTAACACGGATCTGCTTGACCTGGGCAAATATGTAGGCGAACTACATATTGTTGTCTATTGTTCAAGAAAGTGGTAGCCTCCTTTAAATTGTTTTGGGCGTAACAATCACATCAGTGACATCAGTCATTCCCTTTAACAACAAGCAGCACAACTTAAACTTCAAACAGCACATCAGTATTTTGATGGTCACAGCGCATTTGAAGCATGCATGGGAGCTTAACTAGAATCAGAGTAAACAACAGGCAGCTCTCGTCTATTACAGTATTTGAACTCACTGGCAAGGTGAAACCAACTTCACCAGTCAACACTTCACAATATTTCACTATTTACTACAATAGGTTACCATCGAAAACATATAGCCTGAAAAAAAGCAATTTACCCAAATAATGTTCGAATGAAACCTACGGATATTTATCCTAGAGTATCACTCTTCTCTCGCCTAATGACCTTTATCCGTCGTAACCAATTTGCAAACGATGGTGAATAACTACTCAGTGTGAGATGTATGCCCTAATATCTTTATCATACTTATGTGTCCCATTGCAATCGTGTAAGTTTATTGTAATGTTTTGATGTGCGCGTTCCTGTGGATGAGGAGCAGGATGCGTTGTGCATTCGCCCATGTGACTGTTGATGCGCTATTAAAGTAACATAACGGATTTCTGACCAGTTTTCCCTTGGTCAGTAGCTAAATGTGTTTTTATGCACGGTAACCATTTTTAGATGAATGTGTAGTGTAGACCCCTCCGTAGGTTAACTGCCACATCCTATGGCGCGTTATTCAATAAAAGAGACGCACATGTATGTAGCACAAAACCCGAGTGTAAGAAGAATACATGTTGCGTTACGTCACGAAAATAGCTTCCTAACATTTAAATTAAGCAGACCCGAGCAACTAAATCTATTTCAAAACAGTGACAAATTGATATACATTCAGTTAGCAGCAGTGGACAGCATGCTGACCAGGATGAGCATGATAAGGGTGATCTTCAGAGACATCTTGAGGTGGATCAACAAACAGTGAAACGTTATGTGGCAAAGTGGATGGTTTGCTATACATTGCATGACGACTACGCCATCTGAGGCCCTTCCCCTCAGAATATGAATTCCTTTTGACTGGTTAATCAATTAAGCTGTAGGCAACACAGGTTCGGGGTCACAGAAAACCAGAGAGGCGCGTGTCCAAAAATAAACTCTTTTTATTATAATCAGTAAAACAAAGGGAGTGAGTTCTCTCCAGTGTGGGTTCGCCCAGGTCAGCAGTATTCTCCAGTATGGGTTCGCTAACAGCAGTAGTAGAAGGCTACTCTCCAGAGTGAGTTCGCTAAAGTCAGTAGAGGTGACTATTCAGGGAATGGAGACACTCGTGAATAAATAGCACTTCAAATGCACTCACGGCAAACAGTGTTAATTGGCACAATCACTCCATGCATAATCATGACACGCAGTGTACACAAGATAAGGAATAGCCCCTGTAACCGGACTGAATTCGTAGTCACTCGGATAGCAACCCGAAACACACCTGTCGTCACTCAACCTCATGGTGGCTAAACACAGCCAATGCAACAACGGAATGAAACAACACAAACACAACAGAACAAAACAAAACAGGACAAAACAGCAGCGTTCGTCGGAACTGGGACCAAGACGCCTTGATGTTGCCGCCCCCTGTTACGCCCGAGATCTGCTACACAAAGAACATACGATTAAACCCACACAAGTTTACATATTATTTTAAAAACGTTTAACGTGACCTACCGCTCTGCTGTGGTCGGTCATAAGGCCCATGTTCAGCGACTAACTGCACTCCTAAACCCCAATGTTTGAGTTAGCCCACTGACTGATACAAACGTAGCCAACAACAAACACAATACTTCCATCACCTACCGAGAAGTCGGCGGACACACGGAACCGGCCAGAGGTGAAGCCAATACGGGGAGCGGTGAAGGCCGGAGTCAAGCAAACGATGTAGCTACGACGCTAGCCTTCAACATAAAAGCTAAAACCTTATAGCCGCTCCCACGTACGGATTGGCTCACCTCCAATTTCCCAGAGCCACTCAGAAGGGCATTGCCGAGCTGTTTAAGGGGCGTGGACCTAGTCCTGCTACATTCTTCCCAAGGCTTTTGAATCGTCGCCCCGACGATTAACCTAAAATGAGGCGACGCTGTACACCTTGGAGAAGGGGGGGGGGGGGCACCAGGAAGGCAACAACACCAGGCCCCGCTAATGGCTGTCGCTCTCATGGCGACCCATGACCCAAAGGCGCAGGTGGGGAGCTACCCTGGCTACAGCGCTGCAGTGAGCTACGCGCTGTAGAAACTGGGAAGGGGGGGGGGGGGGGGTACCAGGAAGGCAACAACACCAGGCCCCGCTAATGGCTGTCGCCCTCATGGCGACCCATGACCCAAAGGCATAGGTGGGGAGCTACCCTGGCTACAGCGCTGCATTGAGCTACACGCTGTACAAGATGGGGGAAGGGGGAAAGGAGGAGGGGGGGGTACCAGGGAGGCATTAACACCAGGCCCCGCTAATGGCTGTCGCCCTCATGGCGACCCATGACCCAAAGGCATAGGTGGGGAGCTTCCCTGGCTACAGCGCTGCATTGGGCTACACGCTGTACAAGATGGGGGAAGGGGGAAAGGAGGAGGGGGGGGGGGTACCAGGGAGGCATTAACACCAGGCCCCGCTAATGGCTGTCGCCCTCATGGCGACCCATGACCCAAAGGCATAGGTGGGGAGCTTCCCTGGCTACAGCGCTGCATTGAGCTACACGCTGTACAAGATGGGGGAAGGGGGAAAGGAGGAGGGGGGGGGGGGGGGTACCAGGGAGGCATTAACACCAGGCCCCGCTAATGGCTGTCGCCCTTATGGCGACCCATGACCCAAAGGCATAGGTGGGGAGCTACCCTGGCTACAGCGCTGCATTGAGCTACACGCCGTACAAAACAGGAGGGGGGGGGAAAGGAGGAAAAAGGGCAATGGGGGGGGGACGGGGACGGGGACGGGGACGGGGGGGGGACACAAAACTCAACCGAAGCTGGCCATGCACCAAGCCTACCTGACTCCTTCTTGGTCCCACAAACAGCTGCTGTTTTGTCTGAGAAAAAAAATAAACCAATAGTAATACGACCAAGCAAAGACAAAGTTACAAAAGACATAAAAAAAATAAAGATAACCAATAGTAATACGACAAAACAAAGACAAAGTTACAACAGACAGAAAAACATTGGAACACACGTCTCTGGCTTTGCTATGTGATCCTCTGCCAACTACGCCAAATGTGGCAAAGTGGATGGTTTGCTATACATTGCATGACGACTACGCCATCTGAGGCCCTTCCCCTCAGAATATGAATTCCTTTTGACTGGTTAATCAATTAAGCTGTAGGCAACACAGGTTCGGGGTCACAGAAAACCAGAGAGGCGCGTGTCCAAAAATAAACTCTTTTTATTATAATCAGTAAAACAAAGGGAGTGAGTTCTCTCCAGTGTGGGTTCGCCCAGGTCAGCAGTATTCTCCAGTATGGGTTCGCTAACAGCAGTAGTAGAAGGCTACTCTCCAGAGTGAGTTCGCTAAAGTCAGTAGAGGTGACTATTCAGGGAATGGAGACACTCGTGAATAAATAGCACTTCAAATGCACTCACGGCAAACAGTGTTAATTGGCACAATCACTCCATGCATAATCATGACACGCAGTGTACACAAGATAAGGAATAGCCCCTGTAACCGGACTGAATTCGTAGTCACTCGGATAGCAACCCGAAACACACCTGTCGTCACTCAACCTCATGGTGGCTAAACACAGCCAATGCAACAACGGAATGAAACAACACAAACACAACAGAACAAAACAAAACAGGACAAAACAGCAGCGTTCGTCGGAACTGGGACCAAGACGCCTTGATGTTGCCGCCCCCTGTTACGCCCGAGATCTGCTACACAAAGAACATACGATTAAACCCACACAAGTTTACATATTATTTTAAAAACGTTTAACGTGACCTACCGCTCTGCTGTGGTCGGTCATAAGGCCCATGTTCAGCGACTAACTGCACTCCTAAACCCCAATGTTTGAGTTAGCCCACTGACTGATACAAACGTAGCCAACAACAAACACAATACTTCCATCACCTACCGAGAAGTCGGCGGACACACGGAACCGGCCAGAGGTGAAGCCAATACGGGGAGCGGTGAAGGCCGGAGTCAAGCAAACGATGTAGCTACGACGCTAGCCTTCAACATAAAAGCTAAAACCTTATAGCCGCTCCCACGTACGGATTGGCTCACCTCCAATTTCCCAGAGCCACTCAGAAGGGCATTGCCGAGCTGTTTAAGGGGCGTGGACCTAGTCCTGCTACATTCTTCCCAAGGCTTTTGAATCGTCGCCCCGACGATTAACCTAAAATGAGGCGACGCTGTACACCTTGGAGAAGGGGGGGGGGGGCACCAGGAAGGCAACAACACCAGGCCCCGCTAATGGCTGTCGCTCTCATGGCGACCCATGACCCAAAGGCGCAGGTGGGGAGCTACCCTGGCTACAGCGCTGCAGTGAGCTACGCGCTGTAGAAACTGGGAAGGGGGGGGGGGGGGGGTACCAGGAAGGCAACAACACCAGGCCCCGCTAATGGCTGTCGCCCTCATGGCGACCCATGACCCAAAGGCATAGGTGGGGAGCTACCCTGGCTACAGCGCTGCATTGAGCTACACGCTGTACAAGATGGGGGAAGGGGGAAAGGAGGAGGGGGGGGTACCAGGGAGGCATTAACACCAGGCCCCGCTAATGGCTGTCGCCCTCATGGCGACCCATGACCCAAAGGCATAGGTGGGGAGCTTCCCTGGCTACAGCGCTGCATTGGGCTACACGCTGTACAAGATGGGGGAAGGGGGAAAGGAGGAGGGGGGGGGGTACCAGGGAGGCATTAACACCAGGCCCCGCTAATGGCTGTCGCCCTCATGGCGACCCATGACCCAAAGGCATAGGTGGGGAGCTTCCCTGGCTACAGCGCTGCATTGAGCTACACGCTGTACAAGATGGGGGAAGGGGGAAAGGAGGAGGGGGGGGGGGGGGGTACCAGGGAGGCATTAACACCAGGCCCCGCTAATGGCTGTCGCCCTTATGGCGACCCATGACCCAAAGGCATAGGTGGGGAGCTACCCTGGCTACAGCGCTGCATTGAGCTACACGCCGTACAAAACAGGAGGGGGGGGGAAAGGAGGAAAAAGGGCAATGGGGGGGGGACGGGGACGGGGACGGGGACGGGGGGGGGACACAAAACTCAACCGAAGCTGGCCATGCACCAAGCCTACCTGACTCCTTCTTGGTCCCACAAACAGCTGCTGTTTTGTCTGAGAAAAAAAATAAACCAATAGTAATACGACCAAGCAAAGACAAAGTTACAAAAGACATAAAAAAAATAAAGATAACCAATAGTAATACGACAAAACAAAGACAAAGTTACAACAGACAGAAAAACATTGGAACACACGTCTCTGGCTTTGCTATGTGATCCTCTGCCAACTACGCCAAATGTGGCAAAGTGGATGGTTTGCTATACATTGCATGACGACTACGCCATCTGAGGCCCTTCCCCTCAGAATATGAATTCCTTTTGACTGGTTAATCAATTAAGCTGTAGGCAACACAGGTTCGGGGTCACAGAAAACCAGAGAGGCGCGTGTCCAAAAATAAACTCTTTTTATTATAATCAGTAAAACAAAGGGAGTGAGTTCTCTCCAGTGTGGGTTCGCCCAGGTCAGCAGTATTCTCCAGTATGGGTTCGCTAACAGCAGTAGTAGAAGGCTACTCTCCAGAGTGAGTTCGCTAAAGTCAGTAGAGGTGACTATTCAGGGAATGGAGACACTCGTGAATAAATAGCACTTCAAATGCACTCACGGCAAACAGTGTTAATTGGCACAATCACTCCATGCATAATCATGACACGCAGTGTACACAAGATAAGGAATAGCCCCTGTAACCGGACTGAATTCGTAGTCACTCGGATAGCAACCCGAAACACACCTGTCGTCACTCAACCTCATGGTGGCTAAACACAGCCAATGCAACAACGGAATGAAACAACACAAACACAACAGAACAAAACAAAACAGGACAAAACAGCAGCGTTCGTCGGAACTGGGACCAAGACGCCTTGATGTTGCCGCCCCCTGTTACGCCCGAGATCTGCTACACAAAGAACATACGATTAAACCCACACAAGTTTACATATTATTTTAAAAACGTTTAACGTGACCTACCGCTCTGCTGTGGTCGGTCATAAGGCCCATGTTCAGCGACTAACTGCACTCCTAAACCCCAATGTTTGAGTTAGCCCACTGACTGATACAAACGTAGCCAACAACAAACACAATACTTCCATCACCTACCGAGAAGTCGGCGGACACACGGAACCGGCCAGAGGTGAAGCCAATACGGGGAGCGGTGAAGGCCGGAGTCAAGCAAACGATGTAGCTACGACGCTAGCCTTCAACATAAAAGCTAAAACCTTATAGCCGCTCCCACGTACGGATTGGCTCACCTCCAATTTCCCAGAGCCACTCAGAAGGGCATTGCCGAGCTGTTTAAGGGGCGTGGACCTAGTCCTGCTACATTCTTCCCAAGGCTTTTGAATCGTCGCCCCGACGATTAACCTAAAATGAGGCGACGCTGTACACCTTGGAGAAGGGGGGGGGGGGCACCAGGAAGGCAACAACACCAGGCCCCGCTAATGGCTGTCGCTCTCATGGCGACCCATGACCCAAAGGCGCAGGTGGGGAGCTACCCTGGCTACAGCGCTGCAGTGAGCTACGCGCTGTAGAAACTGGGAAGGGGGGGGGGGGGGGGTACCAGGAAGGCAACAACACCAGGCCCCGCTAATGGCTGTCGCCCTCATGGCGACCCATGACCCAAAGGCATAGGTGGGGAGCTACCCTGGCTACAGCGCTGCATTGAGCTACACGCTGTACAAGATGGGGGAAGGGGGAAAGGAGGAGGGGGGGGTACCAGGGAGGCATTAACACCAGGCCCCGCTAATGGCTGTCGCCCTCATGGCGACCCATGACCCAAAGGCATAGGTGGGGAGCTTCCCTGGCTACAGCGCTGCATTGGGCTACACGCTGTACAAGATGGGGGAAGGGGGAAAGGAGGAGGGGGGGGGGTACCAGGGAGGCATTAACACCAGGCCCCGCTAATGGCTGTCGCCCTCATGGCGACCCATGACCCAAAGGCATAGGTGGGGAGCTTCCCTGGCTACAGCGCTGCATTGAGCTACACGCTGTACAAGATGGGGGAAGGGGGAAAGGAGGAGGGGGGGGGGGGGGGTACCAGGGAGGCATTAACACCAGGCCCCGCTAATGGCTGTCGCCCTTATGGCGACCCATGACCCAAAGGCATAGGTGGGGAGCTACCCTGGCTACAGCGCTGCATTGAGCTACACGCCGTACAAAACAGGAGGGGGGGGGAAAGGAGGAAAAAGGGCAATGGGGGGGGGACGGGGACGGGGACGGGGACGGGGGGGGGACACAAAACTCAACCGAAGCTGGCCATGCACCAAGCCTACCTGACTCCTTCTTGGTCCCACAAACAGCTGCTGTTTTGTCTGAGAAAAAAAATAAACCAATAGTAATACGACCAAGCAAAGACAAAGTTACAAAAGACATAAAAAAAATAAAGATAACCAATAGTAATACGACAAAACAAAGACAAAGTTACAACAGACAGAAAAACATTGGAACACACGTCTCTGGCTTTGCTATGTGATCCTCTGCCAACTACGCCAAATGTGGCAAAGTGGATGGTTTGCTATACATTGCATGACGACTACGCCATCTGAGGCCCTTCCCCTCAGAATATGAATTCCTTTTGACTGGTTAATCAATTAAGCTGTAGGCAACACAGGTTCGGGGTCACAGAAAACCAGAGAGGCGCGTGTCCAAAAATAAACTCTTTTTATTATAATCAGTAAAACAAAGGGAGTGAGTTCTCTCCAGTGTGGGTTCGCCCAGGTCAGCAGTATTCTCCAGTATGGGTTCGCTAACAGCAGTAGTAGAAGGCTACTCTCCAGAGTGAGTTCGCTAAAGTCAGTAGAGGTGACTATTCAGGGAATGGAGACACTCGTGAATAAATAGCACTTCAAATGCACTCACGGCAAACAGTGTTAATTGGCACAATCACTCCATGCATAATCATGACACGCAGTGTACACAAGATAAGGAATAGCCCCTGTAACCGGACTGAATTCGTAGTCACTCGGATAGCAACCCGAAACACACCTGTCGTCACTCAACCTCATGGTGGCTAAACACAGCCAATGCAACAACGGAATGAAACAACACAAACACAACAGAACAAAACAAAACAGGACAAAACAGCAGCGTTCGTCGGAACTGGGACCAAGACGCCTTGATGTTGCCGCCCCCTGTTACGCCCGAGATCTGCTACACAAAGAACATACGATTAAACCCACACAAGTTTACATATTATTTTAAAAACGTTTAACGTGACCTACCGCTCTGCTGTGGTCGGTCATAAGGCCCATGTTCAGCGACTAACTGCACTCCTAAACCCCAATGTTTGAGTTAGCCCACTGACTGATACAAACGTAGCCAACAACAAACACAATACTTCCATCACCTACCGAGAAGTCGGCGGACACACGGAACCGGCCAGAGGTGAAGCCAATACGGGGAGCGGTGAAGGCCGGAGTCAAGCAAACGATGTAGCTACGACGCTAGCCTTCAACATAAAAGCTAAAACCTTATAGCCGCTCCCACGTACGGATTGGCTCACCTCCAATTTCCCAGAGCCACTCAGAAGGGCATTGCCGAGCTGTTTAAGGGGCGTGGACCTAGTCCTGCTACATTCAGATGTTTTGTGATTGCTTTTATACCTGATGTGACGTGGAGCGGTTATGGAGGAGGAGGAGATCTTAATTTTTGCAGGCCTATGGGCTGGGTTCCCCAACAAGCATAGTAGGCCTAAGCCTAAGGTTGCACATGGAAATAGCCTTCAATTAAATTATGTGTGCTGCATGTCTGGATCCACAGAGGGAAACAATGGAAATAGGAAATGGATGAATTTATAATTAAATTGCTTGAACAAGCTACACAGCATCCTGGACAATGACTGTCATCCACTCTACAGCACTATCATACAGCAGAAGAGCTTGATCAGCTGGAGACTACAGTATACGCTCCATGACATGCACAACAGACAGACCAGGGTATCTGCACATTTTTTATCAACAAATTTAATGACTTTTAAGACCTTTTTAAGACCTCTAAGAATAAAAATTAAGACCATTACCACGGCAAAAATATATATATAAAAAGTACGCTCTAGGCTGTTCAGTTTACCAAAGCACATTTGTATTTGAGTGACAGTGCAAATAGTGCACATCAGGCAACTGCCTTCTCAATACTACAACAATACTGCTGTAAATAACGTACAAACAGTGTGTAAACAAATCAAGTTGCAAATTACAAGTTAAACACAGTTAAAAAATGGACAAGGCTCCCGACTAACTTTTTGCGTTGGTTGCACTGGTGCGCCTAACTTTTTTTCAAGTGCACCAGCACAAAATTTAGGTGCACCCACACTTTTCATTGCATAGCTTTCTAACAGCAAAAGGTCACATTTTTATCACACTCCTTTCATATAATGTGAATGATTTTTTATAAATATATTTGATAAAAAAATCATTCACATTATATATATAATCATTCAAACTAAATACCCCCCCCCCCTTTTTCCCCCTTTACTTTCTATATAGGCTACTGACATTTCTGATATTCATGACTGCACACTTTATGCAGATTATATAGCCTACTATTTTTATTACAACTCTAGGCCTACCTCTTTAATTCAGCTGTCTGATTGATGCCTCAAAATATTGTAAACAAAGTAGCATAGTTGGCTAGCTTATCATAGTCTACTGGTTGGACTGTTCAGTTTCCCCCACATGTGTTTAAGTTTCAAGGTAGGCTGATACTTTTTCTCCTTGGGACAGGTCCTTTTAGTCTTAGAGTTCGAAAACATTGGTGATGAGATGATCACTCAACTTGAATGCACGAGTTTTAATAAAATGTGCAGCATGCTATGATGCTAACTGGATTTCATAATAATTTAGCTAGTCGTCATTGCTTTTTTCACGATTGTGAATGTTTTATTTGGATTAAATGTGCATGTCGAGGGGTGGGTGTCCATTGAGCGCGCACGAGAGAGAGAGAGAGGAAGAGAGAGGGCCAAGCCGAGGAGGTTTACTTCTATATTGTTTGGTAAAGTTGCATGCATAATCTACAATGAAAACAGGCGAAAGAAATTTATGCTCTCACCCGGAAAGCGTCAGGTGCACCATTGCAACCTCGAATATTTTTCAGTCGCATTCTTAAAAATCTTGGCTCGCATCTCTGCCACTCTGAAACACTATCTCCGTCTGTAGGAACGCACACGCTACTTTTTACTGTGTTGTTATATTGTAACACCCACAATATTTGAGTGTGTCTACATTCGCAAAGCTGACGAAACGGACTCGGCACGACATGAAATTTAAGACCTCCTCATCGGAAATTCTAGAATTCAAGACATTTTAAGACCTTGAAAATCCCAAAAAATAAATAAGACTTTTTAAGACTTTTTAAGGACCCGCGGGGACCCTGCAGACTGAGGAAGTCATTTGTACCCAGGGCCATACAACTGTACAATGCTTCACTGATAGTCCGTGAGCCAGAGGGGTTGGTCGTTACCGAAAAAGTGGCAAAGGCTACCATACCTTTTCTGAAAGCCTGGGATCTCAGCTTTTCAATGATGTATGATGGCCATCTGACAAAAGTAGCTGTTTTGAGTTATGATGCATAATGTAAACTAAGGTTGAAGAAATAATGCGTATAAATCAAGCAGAACACTGAAATATTTTATTTTGTTATGTTTGGTATCATTTTAAAGGGGAGACTCTGAGCTTTCATTTAAATCATTTTGTGAACATTTTGGATAAGTACAGCCAACCCTGGAGCTCTTCAAACCTTTAATCACACACATTTTCCTGCCATTTCCCTGCCATCTTTTGTCTTTTAATCAGACATGGGCAGTATTTCAATTATATGTATTTTAAATACGTATTTAATTACTTTAGTGTATTTTGTAATTTGTATTTTGCTGGATTGGAAAAAATAAAATGTAATTTGTAACAAAATATTTTGAGGGATTGTATTTAGAGTATTTCAAATACATAAATACTTAACAAAAATCTGTAATTTTCCCCCTCAAATTAGCCAAAAATTCATCACTCAGTTAAATATCGCCTCTTACCTATAATCATGACAATATACTATGCTTATCATAGTCTGGGAGCCAAAGGTCAGAATATTGTTGAACCTGGTTTTGTACGTTGTTTTTTTTTCTTTGTGGTTTCTTGTTGCCTAGGAGTTACTCAGTAAGAATAGGGAGGGTGACCGGTGATGTCCCTTGGGCTCAAGCCCAGCTTGGATGTAGATGAGATGGCATTGAGTGGAATGATAGCTGGCTGGTACATAACTGTGTAATACTTTAAAAAGCTTTACATTGATGAAGACCACACCGCTACTACAAGCTTTAAGCACACTCTGTACTTTGAAACATTCTGTAAATTCAACCTCATTGTTGTCTAGCTCGGAAAGTTTCATAACATAAACACATACGCATGTTGAGATGGGTGCTCAGGCCTAAACACATAGGCCTGGGCACCCATCTCAACATGCGTATGTGTTTATGTCCATTTTGATCCAATTTGACTGCTTTGCTATTTTATTCCAGCCCACCCAGATATAGCAGGCTAGAACCAGCCTTGATTTTATGTCACCATGTAGACAACTTAAAAGCATTAGATGTGTCTTTTCTGTTGTCATCATCATCTCCTAAGATCATGTCTGAAAGTTGACTTCAGGAGCTTGAATTGTCAG
The DNA here is from genome assembly GCF_963854185.1 of Sardina pilchardus. Taxonomy (NCBI): domain Eukaryota; kingdom Metazoa; phylum Chordata; class Actinopteri; order Clupeiformes; family Clupeidae; genus Sardina; species Sardina pilchardus. Next base: position 20,799,001 of record NC_084995.1, on the reverse strand, counting down.
GTGTGTCAAGTGCAACAAGACTAAAATTTGAAAACAATACAGATAAGACACTGAGGGAGAATATGACATGAACCCCATGACCATAACCTTTGACATGAGGATTTATGTAAGGGATCAACCAAGGCGTCCTGATCTGCAGAAATAATGGAGGAGACTGAGGCAAAAACCTCCCCGATGTGAAACAGTCTCGAGTTTTCACCACCCAGTTAATTAATTCTGTTTATTGAGACACCTTACAGGATGTTACTTTATTTGTCCCCGGTGTTGCCAGTCATGTATGAAGGCAAAAGGCATGCATTTCTAGAACAAAAAGGGAAATGCTGTTCAATTTAAAAAGGCTAACCTGTTCAATCTGTCGTACTACTTTCATTGAACACGGAAAATCATGGGGGTAGTTTGCTTCATCACAGTTGATTCCACTGTTGCAAAGTCTGCTTGTTGTCAGTTCAATCATCGTTTATATTGATATGGGATGCTGATTAAATTTTTTTACTAGATCTACTTCATAGGTAGCCTGGCTCCGCCTTCCTACGTACTTCCGTTCAGTTTTCATTTCACTTCACTACGTAGTCTGGGCCTGCGGTATATTTACAGGTTTTCTCAAAACAAAAATGTGCAGGTCCAATCCGCTTTAAGACAGACATACATTTCCGCAATGTTCACAGACTTTTTACGGAAGGGGCTTTTTTTTGTTGTTGTGCTGTCTGAATTCATATGTCCGTATATCTACCACCGCAACCTTTCCTGCTGCCGACCTATGTTGCCGCCACAGCTGCTATGTGAATGCAATCAAGGACAAGGACACTTGTCAGGGATGATCAAGGGAAGTGTTAGCCTACGTGTATTTAAAGCACCTTACTGTATGTCAATGAACAGTTCGATCTCTCTGGCTGTGTCTGAAACATCAGTACACACGCTGGGCAGTGTGCATTTTCCGGAAGTTACGTCAGAATAGGGTACTTCTTTTGGCGTGATTTCCAAGTGTGCATCGATGCATCTTTTTTGCCCTCAGATATCCCATAATCCATTGCGCAGCGCAGGTCAAGCTCCACACGTCATGCAAATCGTCAACACCCCCCCTCCCCGAGTCAGGTGATGCCAACTAGTTAGTGCTGTCCAAATGTAGGTAGGGACGCATACTGAGGAGCAAGCTAACTAAGACGCTACTGGAAAGAAGGTACTATCCAGCGTGCACGCTTGACTTCTGGACACAGCCTCTAACATGCTGCAGGTAATGCAGCAAGGCTAGCTCTTCCATAGGGCTAGGCTACTCCCGGGGTGATTCTCAAACTCTCTCCTCGATCCCACTGATCTATAACTAACACTGGATAGACTATCGCATTGTTGAGACTGCCACCTTGTGACGAACCCACAAAATTACGAAATGACCTTGTATTGACTTGACGTGCCTGATTTGACACAATTCATGCGGCAATATCAATCAAATGCCACGTTGTGATATAATGTCCAGATAAAATGTCCGGATTGTGAGATTTCATGAGTTTCCGATCGTCATCTACTTCAGTTCTCTTCATTATAGACTTCCAAAAATCACACATAAGGTGAGTTAGAGTGTCTAGTTTCGTAATTTAAAAAAAAGAGCTAAAAACGCAATATTGTGTTTTTGGCACTATATGGGAGCTAAAAATGCAATATTACATTGTTGGCACTCAATAAGTTAAGAAAACAACCACAAATGATAACTTTTCTGTACCCATTTGTAAGAACTTTGTTGCAGAGTTGCAAGAACTCGTGTGAGCCCAGCTGTGCGCACCCTATCAGCCATGACTGGTGCTGGAAGTCATGGCTTGGAAAATATGCAGTAGGCCCTTGCATTGCAGCACTGGTGGTTTCGCCAGATGAAGCACTGCGTCCAGATCCATGCTGCTCTAGTGCCGAGTGCAGACGTAAAGATGAATTGTTGATTAAAGCTCACAACACAGCAGGCGCTAATGCCGATGCCGCCCCAGATGATCTCCTGAACACTGCGCTTCAGATAATGGGCCACATAGCCCAGGATATGGAGAGACTTGTAGCCGTCTTGGTGCGCGGCTGCCGCCAGGTTTGGCTAGCACAAACCCCCTTGCCGGAGACATGCAGGGCTACAATTTGGGCATTGCTGCTGGTCCCCGGCCATGTCTTTCGACCTGCTGTGAAGGACGCACTGGATCGCCACGCTTCTTATCTGAATCGCATCAGCAAGCGAGCACCGACAGGCCCTTTCGTTTTCCCCCTTTTGATGCTAGGCCAAGAAGAGCTCAGCGCTGACAGGCCCCGGACGGCGACAGGGATCTTATCTGCCCAGTAGCTGTCATACTGGTTTGTGCGCACAATGACAGAAGGACACAGGCTGCAGTTCCGTCACCGGCCACCCCTCAGCTCACAGCCAAGGGTCACTGCTGTTCAAGACCCAAGGCGAGCATTAGTCCTCTCCAAGAAGATAACTTACCTCTTGGACTGAGGCGCAATAGAAGTTGTTCACAAAGAGGTGAAGCTTTTATTCAATTTATTTCATTGTTCCAAAAAAAGATGGTGGCCAGATACTAGAGACCAATACTAGACCTCCGGCAGTTGAAAAAGTTCTTTTCGCATATTGCGTACTGCAGACGTTCTCTGCATTGTTTGGGGTGGTTCACACTGGTCGACCTGACGGACACGCGTTTTCATGTCCCTATCACACCAGAGCACAGAAGATTTCTTCACTTTGCATTCCAGGGGGCCATCTACCAATTCAAGGTCCTCCCATATGGGCTCTCTCTGGCCCTCCGAATATTTACCAGGGCCCGTATTCACAAAGCATTTTATCTTACCACTAAGAGTACTCCTAAATCGCGCTAGAAGATTTTAGTTAGGAGTTTTCCATTAAAGGTTATTCACAAAGCCTTTCAGACCTACTTTTAGTAAGGAGAAACGCCCACTCCTAAACTAAAAGTGAGTCTTCGTTGCTATGGTTGACGTCATTACTCATGCACGAGCTTGATGAAAGTGACCACCTTGATTGGCTGGTGATTATAACGCGGGAATGATGGCAAACCTCCCCTACAATGACGAGTTGAGTGACAGGTGTTAGGTCTTAGCTGGTGAGAATGCGTGCGCTATGTCGGGCTGTGAAGGATGGAAGATGATGAATAAATAGGCATAGCCTTAATGAATAAAGAGTAAAGCAAGCCTAGGCTTAATGAAACACTATGGACTGGAGCAGTATATTTGCAACATGTTTTAAATTAATCTGTATGAAAACACGTAGCCTATATTTGCAAAGAGGAGAAGCGATTTAATTTAATTAGGCACAATAAGATGTTACATTTAGTTTACACGCAATGGTGGTTTTGGTTGTCGGTGGCATTATTGCATTTGCATCCTTAGTTGCAATGCACATTTATTCCCTTGCATGACAGCGAGCTCCTGCACTGCACTGGTCATTTCAAAACATCGCGACGTGAAATGCCACTAAAAACGGGTTGTGAATAGGTCTTAGTGAGTTAGAAGTCCTCTCGAGTTCTTTTACGCTGTCCTAGACTTAGGAGCTACTTTTAGGCTTAGAATGCTTTGTGAATAACTTTTAGTGAAAAAAATTAGGAGTCATAAAGTTAGGAGTGACACGCCCATTATTTTTAGGAGTTCCTCCCTAAATTCGCCAGTTAGGAGCTACTTTTAGCCCTAAAATTCTTTGTGAATACGGGCCCTGATGTGTGCAGGTGGCCCTGTCACCCTTCATGACCCAAGGCCGCAAAATCCTACCTACCAGGACGACTGGCTTGTGTGCGCCCCCAGCAGGGAGCAGGCGGTCATGGACACGCGCAAACTGTTCACTCACATCCAGGCATTGGGCCTCACTGTGAATGGGGAAAAGAGCAATTTGACACTGTTACGACCCCCTGTGCCCCCCTCAGGCCTGGCATGGCCAGTGCATCTCGAATGCTGGCCTAGCTGGTTGAATTAGCCAATTCTGCACACCTGGTGAAGGGGTGTGGGTATTTAAGGGGTTGTTCTCTCTCTTAATTTGGGAACTCTTTTCGGTTAGGCACATTATGTTGCAGGCACATTTGGGTTATCGCTCTCTCCCACTGGCACCTTTTCTTGCTATCTTTGAACATTATACTGACTTTGGCATATGCACCCACATGAACACTTGCATATGCTTTTACTTTCTCCTAGACATATTTTGGTAATGGTTATGCTTTTGGTTACTTTTAAATTAATACTTTACTGGTTAAAGTGATCTCTGTTGTTCCGACTCCCTCTTTATGTTGCGGCTTAGAGCCGGGTCGTAACAACACAGACACAGTCTGTGAGGTTCATTGGGATGAGGTTAGATTCTCGCATGATGATAGCCTGCCTACCCCAAGACTGAGTCCAAGCGATCCTTGCCTTCATCAGGCGCTTGAAGTCGGGAACACAGGTGCCTTATCTAACATTACAGCAGCTTCAGGGCCTACTGACAGCCGCAGCACAGGTAATTGCACTAGGGAGACTGCATATCAGGCCCTTTCAGATGTGGCTAAGGGCCACAGATGTACACCAGTGCGAATTTCACACAAGAGCTTGACAGCCCTTCAGAGATGGCAGTTGACGGATTTTCTATAATAAGTAATCATGGGACAGCTTCAATCACGCAGAGAAGTGCTAACAACCAATGTGTCCAAGACTGGGTGGGGCGCCACAGGGGAGTGCGGGGCAAGTGGTCATTGCCCATGGCACAAGAGCACAACCTGCTCGAATTGCGTGCAGTCCAACTGGCACTGGAACATTTTCTGCCAGTGTTGAAGGACACACATGTGCTAGTCCGTTCTAACAACCTGTCCACTGTGTTCCATGTGAACCACTATTGAGGCACCAGATCAGGAGCCCTCCTGAAACTCAGGATTTGTGGTCGTGGGCTCACCCCAAGTTCCTTTCACTAAATACACCTGGCAGGTGAGGACAATGGCATAGCGGACGCATTATCCCGCCGCACCTTTCACCCTGGCCACTGGAGACTTCACCCAGATGTAGTGCAACAAATATGGAGTTTGTTTGGCGAGGCACAAGTGCACCTTTTTGTTTTCTCAGATACAACTCATTGCCATCTTTGGTTTTCAGAGCAGGAGCAGGGGCCTCATTTATAAAACTCTGCATAGGTTCCATCCTGAAACGTACGACCAAACCTTACAATCTGCGTACGCATGAAAATATTCTGATTTATAAAACCGTGCGGCGCACAACGACAGGAGTTCATCCAGTTATGATTGTGGACCCTGAGGCCAACCCACAGTTAATATCATGCACACCTGAGGTCAGACCCACAATCTTCGACTCGTCCCGTCAGCCCTGTCAACTCCTGTATTGTACGATGGTCGATGGAAAATGTTTCAGAAATGGTGTAAAGATCCTGTTCTGTTGATTCAGTGTTAGAATTCCTTCAAACGCTTTTTGAATCTGGGAAATCTCCATCCACAGCCAAGAGGTACCAAGGGGGGAGCTTTTAAAATGTCTGACTATTTTTCTTGCTATAGCGAAAGAGTAAACAATGCTTCGCTGGCTTAAAGCAACACTAAAGCACTTTTCCTCTGTCGCACGCTTATCCAGCAAATAACGATGTCCACACACAAGGTAGAGTATGTAGCATGATTTTATAAAAGTATGATGTATTGCGATATCGAAGCAAGTAAAATTTGTAGTTTCTTATGTCTCATTTCTTCAAACTACAGATACACTACCCGATCTGGTAAAGTTACATAGTGCGGTTATAGCCGATAGAGGGCCGTGAAGTGAAAGAAGAAGTGGTTACGAATTATAGTGGTTACGAGTTGATGAACCGCTGAAATCATTTTGGAAACATTTTAAGGTACGAAACACTCTTAACTGTTGCTTTAATACTGCATTGCGCACTGCTAACTGCCCCAGATGAGCTATACAGCCCAGGCTTTTAACACCATATTGTGTGCGTTGTCTCGAAGCATGACGTGCACATTTTCTTTCTGGATTCTCAATTCTGTAAACATGCAATCAAATGCACTGGCTGTGGAGGTACCTGGAATAAAATAATAATAACTAGAAAAGCACTCAGAGAGCACAGACCTCCACCTGTATTGTTCTTCCTAGGTTGTCACACATTTGAACCTAAACTATTCAGATCGCCACCACATGGCCATACCATGCCATTACACCGCTAAGTGAAAAACATAAACGCCTCACGGATCACTCCCAAAATATGTTCGTATACAGTTTTTTTCAGTCGCTTTGGTACAGTACATTTCTCGAATCATCCTTGAGATATGCCGAACAGTAAGTGCATTTCTCAAAACTATTTGTACAAATAGCAAAACACCATGGATTACCTGCAAAAGCCAGCTTCTTGTTCAAAATCCTTAGTCCATCTCTCAAAACTAAATATTTGTGTCAATAAACATGTCAGTGCATAAGAATGACAAGTTCTTGTGTCATTGTGTACGGATAAGACAGTCAAATGGCTAGTCATGTTGTCCGTATAACAATGTACTCTGGAGGGATGTTCTGATGTAAACTATGGCATTTTTTATGACATTTTTTGTAAATTGTAGGTTACACCTTAGTGTATGTGGGAGTTTGATGGACAATATTCACATTTACGCTTTGAGATACAGAAAGGAAAATACAGCACTGCATAGTAGAAACAAATGAAATGAAGTAGAAATTTGACCATATACAGTCTCCTTAGGGAAAACTGTAAATGCAGTGTGGTAGGAATTATAGTGCAGTCTTCCTACACCTCCTGATGTTCCTGTCTTTTGGGCCACAAATTCTCATATGACAACATGTTCAACCATTTTGCATGTAAAGACTTATACTATGAACTAATGCCTAAATGTTGTGGGAGGTGAGACTATTGAGCCGAGAATTGTACATTTGTAATTGTAATTTGCATGGACGCACCAAAACATTTGCACCTTGACCAAAGGAATGAAAAACTGCTTTTTTGATGTGCACTAGTGACAATGATCTGAAGATTGAACAGGTAGTTTTGAGAATTTCAATTCTGATCTGAGAAATGTACCAAAGCGACTGAGAAAAACTGTAAATAATTGTTTCTTCCTTGGGTCATTTCTGACCTTCCCTGAAAATTTCATCGAAATCCATCCATCACTTTTTGAGTTAGCTTGCTAACAAACAGACAGACGCCGGTCTCTGGTGAAAACATAACCTCATTGGCAGAAGTAATGCGAATGTGACAGGGTGGTCAGGGCAACCACTCCAAATCTGTAGCTTGACTACGCCACCCTGGGGCCTAGCGCCTCAGGGAATCTTTAGGAGATTGAGACTTTTATTGAAACCGAGCTGCACAGGTTCTATAAAGCAGCCATGAATTCCTTAAACACATATTTATTAAACAAAAGAGACAACACAGACATTCTAACAAAGGAGGGAAGGGCAACAAATAACGAAGGCAGGCAGAGCTTGCCTGAGGGGGCAGGCTAATATCAAGGGTGATAAGTTTGCAAACACAGCAAGTTTAAGAAAGTGTCTCACACAGTAATGCAGAGGGGTATTCCACGAACGGAGGTTTAACAAACACAGAGTTAACGCTGAACTCTAGGTTGATTGACCCTGAGCCGACAAAATCAGAGCTGCCGGTTCCACCGCACCGGTTATGAATTAGTTCAATCAACACGGGGTTGGTTAACACTGGGTAGTGCACGTCTACGCCAAACCTATAAAGACGTGATGTATGGAGCATGGAAATCCTGATCAAAATGGCTAAACGGGCCGCATATTTTTCCGAGATGGAGCTCAGGTCCTCCTGGAGGGTTACGATGAAGAGAAAGACATCATAACCAAAAAAAGTAACACTAAAACCTCTGCCATGCAGCGAATTCAGGCTTGGCAGAGGATCGCTGACCGCGTGAATGCGTAAGTTTCATGACAAAAGCAGGATCCTAAATATTTGAACTATGAATCTATTCATATCCCAGTTAAGCTTTCTTAACATTCCTATCATGTAATTCTACCAAGATGTACTCCGATGGGCCCCAAGCGATCAGCGGATCAAGTAAAAATGAAGTACAAAAACATCATACAAACCGGTAAGCTTTCCCACTATCGTATTGACCTATATATTTGTCAGTGTAGCATTTAAATTGTCCTAACATGTTTTGTCACTCCTGCATTTAAATAACCACCAAAAAAAAAAGCCAATCGTAAGAAGGCCGACAGTCGGCAGACGGGAGTTGGCCCTCCGATCACCTTTACTCCGGCGGAGGAATTGGCCATAGACTTAAACCTCGGGCGCCCTGGCATGAAGGGAATACCTGGAGGTACCTCCTCCGAGAGTCCAGGGCCGTCTCATGAAACTCCATTGGTTGAATGTAGGTTTTAGGTCTGTGTTTCTTGTATTTTATTTTATGGTTTTGTCTTTAAACACATGCAAACCGTGTGCGTACCACAGTGCAACTTATTCTTAGGCTATATTCTTTTGTAGCTGGGAAATAGTTGTATGTAGGCTATTCCTGTATGTGTCTCTATTCCAAAAAGTGAACAATTAACCAACTTCACAGATCGAGATGGGGTAGTGGTGTTACAGCCGGTTACAGAGGAAGCTCCAGTTGATGTAAGTTCGTTAGGCTTATCATTTCTTTTGTAAGCGCCTCTCAGCCTACTCAGCCAACTCAGTCAATATGTTCTTTGTATGATATAGGAGGCCGATGAAAATATAGATCCGGCCGAGGATCTATCAACTGAAAGGACTGAGGTAGGCCTGCCCTTTTCTTGCCAATTCCAAGTCATTAGTTGTGATTAAACTGAACTAAGCAGTGTTCACAAACCCATTTGTCTCTTAACAGACTGTGGTCGAGGAAGCGGGTCCGTCCACATCAACCCAATATGAGCACGTAAGACCATAGGCCTACTCGCTTTACTGGCCAAGCATATCTCGCTTGAATGTTAAAACAATATTTCCCTCCATTTCAAATGTCAATCAAAGAGCTCTTTAGAGTACATCTCCAGCGGGAAATTGCTAAGGCCGACCTGGAGATGACTTACATAAACCTGCTGATAGAGGTGAAAAAAGGAGGTTAATGGCCAGCAATTGAAAGTGGACAGGGTATTGCGATTCATGGTACTAATTAGAACATTCTTTCCACCCTCAGCAACTGAAGAATAAAAAAGATTAACGAAAATGTTTGTTTGGTTTCTTTAATTGAAATGGTTTCTACAAATGTGATTGCGCATCATTTGTCCTGCCCTTAAATCCATTTGTGGAATTGGTTCCTCCTCGAGGACCGGGGCAAAAGGGGGAGGCATCTCTTTCCGCAGAACCGCTATGTTGTGTAGGACTGCGCATGCAACAATTACGTCGCATGCCCGTTCCGGGGACACTCTTAATCCACGTAGGCATTGAAACCTGGATTTCAATATCCCGAATGTGTTCTCAATCCTGGCGCGGGTTCTGCTGTGTGCCCGGTTGAATCTGGTCTGTGATCCAGGAGCGGGATTAGGATACGGGGTGATGAGAGTTGGGAGACATGGATACCCGCGATCCCCAAGGAGATACCCATCGAATTGCCCGGCGACCAAATACAAACTTTGAGCCATCTTGCACAAGCACAACAATTGAGGTCTATTATATGTTAAAGATGCAACGCACCCTGTTGAAATTTAATGCTCAAATTCGATTCCCGATACATCCTGGCATCGTGGACCGAACCAGGCCATTTTGCCTCCACATTCGTTATTAAGTAGGAGGCATCACATATCATCTAATGAAACAAAAAAGATCCACAGCGATTAACAAATCAACCATGAAGATATTGGAAATGGCTAATATAGCCTTGGATGCGTAAGGCCTATACCTACCTGGACATTTATGCTATGATAGCCTTTCCTATTCACATAATCGGCCTTATTTATGGCTGGGGCCTTTATGGGCAATGCACCCAATGACATTCGGGAATGCTGAAATAGATGATACCCCAGATGAAAAGTGAACGAGAATAATTTCTGTGCCATTTGGAAACATTTTAAAGCAAATAGGCCTAACCTGCGAGTTGGGGAAACTCCATTTTAATGACCCTCGTGGGTTTGTGTCCAGGAAAGCGTATGAAGTCGTGCACCAACCGCTTCAGCGCAAGACAGACTTTGCGCACTGACCGGCAGACCGTAGCTTTCCCTATATGCTCTGCATCTCCAACACTATACAGGAAACTACCCGTCGCAGAAAAACGGAGAGCAATACAAAGCGTTTGTCCAGGTTAACTTAATCCAGGTCCACGGTTTGTCACATTTGTTATGTAGGTGAAGGAGAAGGTTATTTAAATATATTAAAGATTCCCGAGAAAAACGATATCGCTCCAACAAAAAGTCATCAGGGTGAGACAAGATGTCGAGTCGTGGTCTTATTAATCTCTCTCGGTGGATTGCTCGAATTATTTGCGCTCCGATATCAACAGGCCTCTCTTCAAAAGGGCATGCCATTGCGATCAAGCGAAGGCTGCGGTGAACGCGGGTTTAAATAGCCTGAGCAAACCCGGTTTATCTTCCAAACTTAACTTGCTCAAAACCTGCTCCGACCAGGTTAGGTTCAGAGCATATGTTTCTATAGTAACTAACATACCGTGTTCATTTTGGAATGGAAAACCTAGAGTTTCCGCAAACCCTGGGTTAACTTACCCGGTTTTGTGATAAAACCGACTTTGTGGAATACCCTTCAGCTCTCCACAGCAAGCAACTCTCAGTACACACAGTAATGACTATAGTTCCCCAGCAGGTGACTAGGCCCCCCCCATTAACACTCTGCCTGCTTACAAAATAAAGACAACGGACAAAGACAACCAAACCAAAAGTAACTGGGACAAAATAGTAAATCAAACATCAAACAAAACTAAATGAAGACAAGACAGCAGCCTGACCAACTGTAGCAGTCCAAAGAGGCAGGCGACATCACCCCTGCCGTGGTCCGGACAGGCAGGGCACCCAGCTACAGTACATAAAATGATAAACATTAACCACAATGACAAAAAACTAATACAAACAGAAACACTCAAAAAGGTTGCATAACTGGTGGAAGGCTCTGGTGTGCTCACACACCTTCTTGCAGCAGAGCCTACACTGTTGCTAGCCACCAAGCTGTTAAATAGGCTGCACTTGGGCCAGTTAACCAATTAAGGTCACTGCCCCGCCCCTCGTTAGCCAATTGACAGGCCAGAGGGAAGACACAGAGGCAGCAGTCACCCCGCATTCACACTGTCTCCGTCCGTCAACGGATCTCATTCACTTTGCATGGGGCGGACTCGAAATGCATTGTGGGTCCGTCCGTCGCTTCAGCTCCGTTGCCTCCGTCAAGAAAGTTGAGAAATTTTCAACTTTTCAGGCAGCGACGGATCCGTCAGCCAATCAGATCACGTGTATGCAAATACACATACGGCAGATCCAACCTCCGTGATCCGCTGACGGACGGAGACAGTGTGTACGCGGGGTAAGTCTATCCTACTACACACACAAAGGAAAAAGATGCAAGGCCCAAGCAAGAGAGCGGGAACTGCGAGAGATGTGGAACACACATGGAAAGGAATGCAGAAAATGTGGCAGAAAGAACCACTTTGCTAAGTAAAGTGCTGTTTACTTAAACAGCAGGAGCAGGGTGCAGGAGGGTGACAGTGAGGAGGACAACGTGTCGCTGTTCTTCGTGGATGCCATCAAGGGAGAGAGTTGTTTCAACTGAAGAATGGATTGCATGCTTGAACGTGAATGGCACGGACATTTCACTGAAGCTGGATTCAGGGGCGCAGGTAAACATCCTGCCAATGAAAGACTTTAATAGACTGATGAACAAACCATAAGTAAGAGACAAAAAGATAAAGCTGAGAACATATGATACGAGCCAATATCCACAAAGGGAATGTGCAGAGTTACACTGTCTAGCAAAGGTCAGAAAGTGAATGCATTGTTTGTGCTAGTAGAGGGAAATAGACAAGCAATATTGGATTGGATTTTGTTGGAAAACTTGTGACCAGCTAGGTCTGATAAAGAAGGTGCATGAGGGTGAACCCACTGATGAATGGGTGAACTCCTTGGTTATCGTAGAGAAACCTTATGGAGATCTGAGATTGTGCATAGATCCTAAAAATCTAAATAAGGCGATCCAGCGAGAGCACTACAAGCTACCGACAAAATCAGACATAACAAGCACAATGAGTGGAGCATGCTATTTTACCAAATTAGATGCTTCATCTGGGTTCTACCAAATAGGGCTTGATGATGAAAGCTCTAAATTGTGCACATTTAATACACCATTTGGAAGGCATTGCTTTTTAAGATTACCATTTGAAATTAGCTCCGTCCCTGAGGTTTTTCATAGGACAGTGCAGCAACTGTTTGATGGCATAGAGGGAGTAGGAGTCGGAGTCATCACGATGTGGTGGGGAAAAACAAATGCTGATACATGATGAAAGATCGCACAGGGTTCTCACTCAGGCGCAGAATGTGTTTCACCACCACTAGTTGGCAGTAGTCACGTTAAGGCCTAACCTGAGGTTATGTCCTACGATGCAGTTTTCAGTAAACGTTCTGATTGAGAAATACTCGGTGTGTGTGTGTGTCTCTACACACTGATACACTGATGACATCCCTTCTCCCCTGACTGGTGGATGAGCCCTTGTATGGTGTTAATCTCATACCGCCCTTCTGGTTTGTTTATATAATAAATCAAGTTAGCCCAGAAGCAGCCCAAAGGCCCACTGGTGTTTGCAGCAAAGTGTTTGGCAGACACAGAAGCACTAAGATCAGATGCAGTAGGCCTAATGTTAAAGCTTATGAACCACACTAAGATCAAATACAGTAGGCTCAATGTTATGGCATGAATGCATCCTGTGAATTCTGAATAGAATCACATATAATCTGAAAACCACCACAGAACCTTATGTAAGAAAAGTATTTCAATTAATCATAAAATGGCCCTGACACGTCAGTAGACATTAATAAATCATATTCATTCCAAATATGTATATCACTGACTGTCAGGCCAGGATATTGTCATTTAAAAGTGAAGTTGCAGCCCTCAACTGATGTTGATGTTTTCATACGAATCACAAAGTCAGTAGTGTTTCGGCATCTGGGTTGCCAGCTCTGCTCTAGTTACCACAGCTGCAGCTACAAACGTGTCAGATAAAAAAATTTGTAATGTTACAAAACCTAAAAGACCTCGTTATGAATCCGAAATTCATTGTGACAAAGTCCGAAATAAAACAAGGATTTGAAAGATGGAAACGACAGATAATGGAGAAGAATTTGAAGACAGTTGCCAACGTTGCTAATTTTCTCCTGAACAGGTAAGATTCTAGTCTGGTTTTCACCATACTAAACTCAATCATTTAAGATTGAACATTAGTCTGGCGAGGCCGCGTTTTGTTTCTACTGCACTTCGCGTCGCTTAAAGTGTAACTGCACCCTAAAATATGTTTTTCGAACTGTTGATTGATTGATTGAAATTACTCTTAAGTGGTGACCTACACTATTACCAGGGTTTATATCGACAGAAATCGTGTTTCCCGAGAAAAGTAGCATTTCGTATTGGAGATATAGCTTTCCGCGCCCTCTACAGGTTAAAACATGCCATGGCATTTTGGTCCAAAATGCTATTGGAATGCTGACGTAGTCCTGCACTTTTCTGCCGAGACTACGTCACTGGGTCGTCACAAATTAGGAATGAAACGCCCCAACACCTGCTGCCCTGATTAGCCTACCTGTGATAAGCCATGTCTGCAGCACTCATTCCCAGATTGACACAAAATCACCATGGTTGATTGGCTGCTGCAGTGCTGCACTACTATTCCAAATTTCAGAACGTCCTGCCCATTTTGAAAGCCCTTTTCAGAAATGTGAAGTGGTCGGAGTTAATCAATTCAATTTCCAACAATTTCATAACAGCTAATTCTAGAGTAGTCAACTAGCCTGCTTGCTTGCGAGACTCGGCTGCGAAGTTTGCACCGGTTTCCTTATTTGGGTTTTGGGTTGCCAAGTGTTACTATGACAGAAGGGTTGAAATTGAAAGTAGCCTAAGTGATTGTGTATAGGGTAGTCTAGAAATCTAGACGCATGTACAGTTTGGCTTGCCAGGCTATGTGTAGGGTGTATGCCTACATAATATGGCAACCTGGTAGATGTTAGGCTAACAGAAAACAAATGGATCAGTGATTTTCAAATGAATTATGATGGCCATGCAAATTAGTTTTCAACTCTTGGGACAACAAAACGGGAGGGTGGCAGGAGATAACCTTAAAATACGAGAGAAACCAGGGGAAAACTGGAATTTTGGCAGGTATGCTCTAGGCTTCCACCCATAAACAGTGAAAATAGTTTTCACCGACGTCTCATTAACATCTCTTCCTTTCCGTTTTTGGTGATTTGGTGAACTGAAACAGCGCCACGTATAGGCCTGGAATATGAAGTAATGTTGAGTCGTATTGAGATGGATCCGTTTGGACGCAAATACTCTGCCAGGGAAAACGGAGGGGGGTAAGATCGTTTTGGTACGTGTGGACGTGGCCTAAGTGACACCCCAAAACATTATTGCAGACAGTAGGCCTACACAGTAGGATTCTTACAAGTAGAACCAGGGATGTCGTTAGGCCTATTTTGGAGGGGGCTTAACCTAACTGTTAGGGGTGTAAAAATTAACCGATACGTATCGGTAACGTTAACGATGCGAGTGCATCGGTAGGCAAACCCCTGGATCGGTTTAAATGTACTATGGATCGATAGATAAATCGATTTTAAAATGACGAATCGGAAAACTAACATTACAAGTTATGATACTTTCAAAATCATAAGACCGACCGTGATTTGCTAACACACGTCTAGCTTCTCCAACGAGTGTACTGTAAGTAGCGTCATTGCTACAGTGGCAGCAACAAACTAGTTGTCAAGTTTAGTGAAATGCAGATAACGCTGACGTTAACGTGTGTTGCAGTATCCTGAACGAAGACATACAGTATATTCAGTCGTAAGAACAAGCCTAAAAATTAGCTTCATAGGTTACAACAAACACCCTTTGTCATCCTCCTGCATTCCCCTTTCCCCGTGTCTCCCCAAATGCTTCGGTGCCTTACTGTATGTTCGGTGCACGTCTGAAAGTTGACTGAGGAGGAGGGAGCTAGGTATCAGGGAGTGCCTCCCTGTCATGTGTTGAACGCGGTTCTCACAACGTGCGTTAGTAGCCTCCTTATTTATGAAAGGTAGCCTAATCCAGACAGACACTCTTTCCCAAGAGCTACAGCTACATCACATCGTTTTTAACTATTGTGATGGTTCAGCAGCTAAGTATAGGGTGATATGAATGTATCTCTATTAATTGGCCGAGTGATTTCGTTTAGAGGCATTTGGCCACGTTCTTATTATCAAAATGTTTGTTCAGTCTTTCAATCCAGTCAATCAAGTCTTTTGGAAAAAATGTAAATGTAAATAATGACATGCAATTGTAACTTTTCTCATGCCATTTAAAGTAGCAGAAAAAAAAAAAATCTGCAGTAGCCTATGGAAAATAAAATGAGATTAAGAACTATATTGCATCGTATCGAATCGTTTCGCATCATATCGAATCGCACTGAATCGTTCTGTATTAAACCGCATCGGCTGTGAATCGTATCGTAGCTTTATGAATCGATACGAATCGAATCGTCTTAAAAGGGAGAGATTCACACCCCTACTAACTGTGCATTCAGACCGAAACCATCAAAAGCGTGATGGTTGATCAAAAGCCCCCCTACAAATATATATAATATGCATCCACATGCACTATTCTGAAGTACTCTGCCTCATTGTCAACCCCCCTTGGCAGCGACAGGGTGAGGCTACATGTAGAAGCATATGGCAGCCTTCTTGCACCTGGTCAAAAAAGTTGATGGTGCAGGGATGTGAGCACCCTAGTCGGGGACAGTATGCACCCGTCACAAACACCAACATGTCTTCAAGGCTTATGTTGATCTCTCCCTCTGTTGACATTTGACAATATGACATTTGTGTGTTAGTTTTGCCTGTCTAACATGTTTTTCTTTATGTCCAAATCAACAAAGTCAATAAAGTCATTACAAGAGTGCTGTAACTCCCTCTCAAGCACGGCAAACACAAGTGGTTTCCTTTACTGGTTTATTGAAGTCTTCTCTCCAAGTCAAAACCGTGAAAACTGATAATACACAGTATTAAACACATAAACTCATGTTAGCTTATTAGCCATGAAATAATACATAAGGAAAGTAAAATACAGACAGACAAATTACCTCGTTGGCTGCATGCTACGAAAGGAAATCATCTTGACGCCTTTATATCTTCATTATCTCTTAATTTACTTCTCAACATGTAATACTCTCGTTCGTTTAACTATCACACTTGCCAGCAACACATACGGTGCCTGCATGCTTCTGACTCATGAACTCTCGTTACGGCAGCTCAGTAGAGGTTTCAAAATAAAAGTCCCTTTTATATTGCCAGTTAAACCAATTGAAAATTACAAAATAAAATCCAAATAAATGACAACAGTTACACTCCCACCAAATCACACCAATTTTAAATGCGGGATTTCTCTACACACAACAGTTGTTGCAATGAACTCTTCAAACATTCAATTGAACATTTCCTATTACATTACATTTATAATGGAATGTCAGGCTTAACATTAAACATCTTATTCTGCTTCAAGCAAAGTAACAAGCTTATGTACAGGTCTTTCAAGAAAAACTGTCTTTGTTGTGGATTTACCCTTATCATCAAATGTGGTGTCACTAACCAACAATCTGACCTTTCTCACCCTATCATCTGACCCTGGATAAACATCTGTTATTCTGGCCAGCTTCCATTCACTGCGTGGTGCCTGATCATCTTGTAAAAGCACAATGTCATTCACTTTCAGATTTCTTCTATTCTTTTGCCACTTTTGTCTTGGTTGTAAACTCAATAGGTATTCCTTTTTCCATCGAATCCAAAATTCGTTGGCCAAATATTGAACTCGACGCCACCTTTTTTGAAGATACAAATCTTCTCTCACAAACTGTCCAGGTGGAGGAAGAATGATGGTTGACTTCATGGTGAGGATGTGGTTTGGAGTCAAAGGTTCAGGTGCGGATGGGTCATTCAAGTGTTCAGCAGTGAGTGGTCTGCTATTAACGATTGCCATCACCTCATATAAGAATGTTCTTAATGAGGAGCTGTCAAGTCTTTGTGCTGATTGGTCGAGAATAGCAGTAAGAACACTCCTTACAGTTCTAATTGGTCTCTCCCAGATGCCGCCCATATGACTTGCCGCTGGAGGATTCATTAGAAATTCACATCCTAAAGCCTTCACTCTATCTTCATCCATTCCCTTCATGAGTTCTGCAAACTCTCTCCTTGCGCCAATGAAATTGGTGCCTTGGTCACTTCGTAGCTGACGAACGTTTCCTCTTATAGCAATGAACGCTCTCAGAGCATTGATAAATGCATCAGTCGTCATGTCATCAAGCATTTCGATGTGTATGGCTCTTGAACATAGACAAGTAAGTAAGAGACCATATCTTTTAACATCTTTTCTTCCATCTTTAACATAGATCGGACCAAAACAGTCTATGCCGGCGTAGGTGAATGGCGGAGTCGTTTCCATTCTATCTTGAGGTAAGTCACCCATTTTTTGTTCTTCAGTATGTCTTCTGTACTTTCGACACTTGACACATTTGAAAATGTGCGACGACACTGCGCTGCTGCATCCTAGGATCCACCATCCATTAGCTCGCAGTTCGTTTACCGTCATTCCACGTCCCTGGTGATGAACCTTTTCATGAAAGTGCTTCATAAGCAAGTCTGATATGTGACTGCTTTTGGGTAGTATCGCTGGATGCTTAACATGTGGGTGTAACGAGGCTTGACTTAGGCGTCCTCCCACTCTTAAGATACCCTCTTCATCCAAAATTGGACTTAACTTATACAGAGTGCTATGTTTTGTCTTGGCAACAACCTTCCTTGTTTTCAAACTCGTTATCTCATCTGAGAACACTTCTTCTTGAACTAGTTTAGTAATAGCAATCTCTGCTTCTTTCCTCTCTTCTAAACTTGTGCTTTCGTTGGTTCTTTGCTTTACACCTTTGTGTTCATTGACTCGTCGTTTCAATCTGGCGACTGCTTGTACTACCCTTGACCAATCAGAGAACTTCTCAAGGCGGTCGACTAATGATCTGTCCTCCCTTGCCTTAGTGTTGAACACAACAGCCTTGCGGAGTTCAGGATCATCTTCCTTAACTTCTCCCACCTTGCACTCTCTGTCAGGTAGTTCCTTTTGCCAAAGAAACTTCGGTCCGGAGAACCAATTGGAAGTCTTGAGTTGCTTTGCAGTTAACCCACGAGAGGCATGGTCTGCCGGGTTGTCTTCGGATGCAACATAGGCCCATTGTTCAGGCTTTGTGCTTGACTTGATTCTCTGTATCCGGTTAGCTACAAACACTTGAAATCTCTTGGCGTCGTTATTTATGTAGCCAAGAACGACTGTGGAATCTGTCCAAAAAGTATTCTTGGAGGTCTTGGATTTCCAGTTCATTATGGAGCATGTCACTGGTTCTGACTGCAACTACCGCCGCTGAAAGTTCCAGTCTTGGTATTGTTGTAACTTTGGTCGGCGAAACTCTTGCCTTTCCCATTACTAGACAACAATGAACTTCATTAGATTCACTAACAGCTCGCAGGTAAGTGCATTCACCATATCCAGAAACACTTGCATCGGAAAAATGGTGAAGCTCATACCCTTTGACATTGCCGAAACTTGAAGGTAAGTAGCATCTTTGAATCTCTATTTCAGCTAGATTGGGTAGGTCTCTGATCCAGGACTCCCACTGAGGTCTTAAGTTTTCCGGAAGTTCCTCATCCCAGCCAATCTTCTCTTTGCACATTTGTTGGAGTATTTGTTTCCCTAGAAGGACGAAAGGTGCCATAAATCCTAATGGATCGTACATCGAGGCTACGGTAGAGAGCACACCTCTTCTTGTTAGTGGGTTGGACTTGACTTGAACCCGAAACTTGAATGAATCACACGTGATGCACCACTCTACTCCAAGCACCCTCTCCATATGTGGTAGGCTTAAGGCCATATCTTGTTCTTTGATAGTGGCGCGTTCCTCTTCTGGGATGGATGCCATCACATTGCTGTTATTGGAAACAAACTTGTGGAGTTTTAACTTGCCAGTGCAACAAAGTTCTCTTGATTCTTTGACAAGCTGGATGGCTTCCTTCTCTGTTTGGACACTTGCCAGACCATCGTCTACATAGAAATTCCTCTGAATGAAGCGTATCGTATCTTCGCTGTATTGATCTTGCCCTTGTGCCGCCAGATGTTTCAGGCCGAAGTTGGCGCAACCAGGAGACGAAGACGCTCCAAACAGGTGGACCTTCATTCTGTAGATTGATGGTGTGGTTTCCAGATTCCCATTCTCCCACCAAAGGAATCGTAGATAATCTTGGTCTTCTCTTTTCACATGAAACTGATGAAACATCCTTTCGATGTCACACATCACTGCAATAGAGCCCTTTCTGAATCTGCACAGGACACCCACCAATGTATTTGTCAGGTCAGGTCCAGTGAGCAGATAGTCATTAAGAGATGTTTCTTGAAACTTGGCAGAACAGTCAAACACCACACGTATCTTTCCGGGTTTTTGTGGATGATAAACTCCATGGTGTGGAATATACCATGCCGGACTGTTGTCAAGCTCTTCCACGGGGACCTTCTCTGCATCACCACGTGAAATGATGTCATCCATAAAGTTGACATAGTCCTTGTAGTATGTTTCGTTCTTCTTTAGCCTCTTTTCAAGACAGTTAAGGCGATGTACTGCGCATATCCTATTGTTCGGAAGTTTTGGTCTTTCCTCTTTGAACGGCAATGGCATTTCGAAATGACCATTGTCCTTTTGGGTTATGCCTTCTCTCATCTTTGACAGGAACTTGAGGTCATCTTGAGACACAGGATCCTCTTCTCCAGCTCTTTCTGAGAAGTCTGATTCAAGGACCTTTAAGATGTCTAAAGGGGTAATTTCTTTGACTTTGGATCTGTTCACATAGTGCACTTCTGTTTTAAGATTGAACGAGGGCTCAACACCTGGTGTCACTTGTCTCACTACTATACGATGGCTGATTCCGAAAGCATCTCCATAGTCTACACAAGGATTCCCATGGCCGACAATACTCCATCCAAGATCAGTCCGCTGTGCATAGGGCTGATTTTCTTTGCCTGACACAACTTCTCGTGGCAATAGGGCTTGAGAGCAGTTGTAACCAATGAGCAGTCCTACTTGACAATCTTGCAAAGGTGCTATATTTTCTTGGAGGTGCTCTAGATGGGACCAAGCCTTTGCAGTGTCATGGTATGTGAGTTTTGTTGGCGGGAATAAATTCACGAGTGTAGGTTGGTGGTAAAGAGATCTTCTTACCAGAGTAAAAGCCACGGACTTGTAAGTTGTTCACTCTTTGAGAGCTCACTACTGTAGTTCTTGAGGTCATAGTAGAGAGTTTCAACTTGACATGCTCTTTGTTGGCCTCCAAAGCTTCAACTACTTCACTTAGAACGAATGTTGTGTCACTTTGAGAATCCAAGAGAGCATATACAAGGACTTCTTGCGCTGGCTGAGTTGCAGATGAAAGCCAAACAGGAATTATTGCAGAGGTCTGTGTATTAACTTCATCAAGGATTACTCGATTTGAAGTAGCAACTGTGACGATTTCTTTATGTTGTGTTGCTTGAGGTTTTTCTTTGTTCTTTTCTTGACTTGTATTTGATTTCTCTTGACTTTGGTTTTGTTTGGATCTTGGTAGTTTGTGTTCTTCCTTGTCTCTATCTTCATGCAAACAAGTAGGATGTCGCTTGTGGCATGTGTCGCAAACACTCCTATTGTT
Organism: Sardina pilchardus; assembly: GCF_963854185.1. NCBI lineage: Eukaryota > Metazoa > Chordata > Actinopteri > Clupeiformes > Clupeidae > Sardina > Sardina pilchardus. The sequence goes on along the minus strand of NC_084995.1, from coordinate 20,778,145 downwards.
GCAGCTTTTTGAGAGGTGGCCAGACTTAAGGCAACCAAAGCATAGCTTTTCAGCTTGAACAAATTTCACTCTGTCTGTGACTAAATTCTCCACAAACTTCCTGCACTTGTGCAAAGCATGTCCAGTCTTCTTACAGAAAATGCATGTTTTGACAGTCTCTTCATTAGAACTTGTGGTCAGTGTCTTTGCTTTAACATTCTGATGTTTTTGGTATTTCGGTTTGTCAGTTTCACCTTGCTTTAGTGACTGCAATGATGTAACTGGATTGCAAGCAATTTTCGCTTCTTTTGTCAAGAATTTCACAAACTGGCTGAAGGAGGGGAACTGGCCGGTCTGTTCTGCTTCAATGACTTTCCTGTTCCATCTCGCAGTTAGCCAATCTGGTAACTTTGAAAGAATCTTTCTATTTTCATTACAGTCATTCAAGATCTGCAATGCCTTGATGTGGACCATGGCAGCCTCACAACTACGGAGAAAATCGACGAACTCTCTGAGCTCGAAGCTGTCTTTAGATCCCATCTTGGGCCACGCTTGGAGTTTGTCTCTGTATGCCTTTGAAATTGTAAATGGGTTTCCATATCTCTCTTCCAAAATCTTCCATGCAGCAACATAGGCAGATTCGGTTCCAAGTAGGAAATAGCCATCAAGTCCAGTCTTAGCTTGTCCACTTACGTATTTACGCAGATAGTATATCTTCTCTTTGTCTTGAATATTTTTTTGGTCAATGAGCGTTTCAAATGAGAGTTTCCAGTCGCTGTACTTCAATGGATCCCCACTGAATATTGAAGGCTCAGGAACAGGGATTCTGTTGGCACTCAAAGCATCTGCCAGTAACTTGACAAGCTCTGCTGTACTTTCATGTGAGGAGGTGGTCACAACTTGTGGGACAGGAGATAAAACCGAGGGCAGACGGCTTATGGGGCCAAGCAGCTGGTTTCCTGCTACCGTGTCATGACTTAGTAGGTCTTTAGGCTCTTCCTTTATGGCCAACCCCTGATCATACACCTGCATTCTTGCCTGCGCTGCATTGAGCTCCTTCACCGCTTCCAAATGCTTTATCTTTCTTCGTTTTTCCTCCAGAGTCCTTTGAAGAACGGCGTGTTCTTCCTCTAGTTGAGCTTTCATTTCAGCTTCCTCCTCCTCTTTCTTTATTCTTCTCTTCACCTCTTCTGCTTCTTGTTCTAAACGGCGCTTTACAACTGCTGCCTCTTGAGCAGCTATCTTCCTTTTAGCTTCCGCTTCTAGGCGCTGTATTTCCAATTGCTCTCTTTCTTGTTCTTGCAACACTTTCAGAACAGCTTGGCTTGCAGCAGCGTCAGCAGCAGCTTCTTGCCGTTTCACAGAGGACTTGCTTGATTGCTCCGATGCAGCTTTCAAGATCGAGGAGACCGAACCAACTTCACTTTTCTTTGAGTTCCAAAGAGAACCTGCTTCAGGCCAATCATGCTGTTCTTCTACTGGAATCTTTCCACTCAGACGACTTGAGGCTCTAGAAACAATAAAGTTTGAAATCTCTACACACAGATCCACTCTTCTGCGTGTGTCTTGGTCTGGAGTTGAAAGACTACGCAGTTCTTCATATACTCGCTGGACATCTGCAGAAAGACCTCTGACATCACCAATAATGTCATTAAGAAGAGTATCTGATAAAGGTGCTGATGATTGTGATAATGGCTGTTTAGAGAATTTAACTTGTGTTCTCCATTTGCTGTAAATATAGTTGAACCTTTGTTGAAGTGCTTTAATTTTGTTGTCTTGCATTTCTTGACCCTTCTCTGTTAGAGTGCGGATTCGTTCACCACGTCTTGGATGCTCTACGTCCTCTTGCTGGACTTCAGTGTCACCCACTTGAGCTTCTGAAGAGTCTTCATTTGCATCATCCTTAACACTGTCCCTTCCCTGAGCTATAGACTCACTAGACTCAGCCATAATTGACAGCTTTCTTAAACTGACTACATAAATGAAAATGTACTGTATATGTAAACTTCAAAAACAGAAAAGGTAAATAACCTTAGCATCAACTGCTATCACTTACTCAAATATAAATGACTCTTAAATGTAAGTGTATACGTTTAAACTTGAAATTAATATAAGCTATATTGTCAATAGCAATACTTCACTGTTCCTCAAAAGGCACTTAGAAACTTGAAATGTATTAAATTAGAATGTCTGTTCACTAACAGATCTGGAGAACTCAAATGTGACGTTCCACGGCAAAACCAGTCGCTTGTCGCAACAGGTGTTTCTGAGAAAAATGGCCATTTATGTCACTTGTGCTAAAATCGTGGATTTTTTTTTGTAAGTGTTTTGAAACAGTGGGAGGTCTACACTGTACGGCCGTGAATACATTTCGCCGAAAAACTGACCTTTTGTAGTCTAAAAACGTGAGTTTGTTGAGGTGAGAAAGTTAGAGGAAGCAGGAAGTTAGAGGCGTCTCGTTTTTTGCCGCTTTACGGTAAATGCACTCATCGACAACCACCAAGCCATCCGCGTGCTGTGTCGTTGATACAAGTACCGTAAATCTTGGAATAGCGGTGACCTTACAAAGCGTTCGTGAGTGTTGAGCCGACGGTTAACTTCAAAGGCAGATTTCTCCGTTTTTCTATTGGCATGACAGGATGAACTCAACTCCTTTGAATGTTTATATTTCAGTAATATGACGTTCAATTCATTAGATATAGGTATCGTTTTGAAGGTTGATTATGCCCCTTCCTGAAAACGTAATAACTTTGATTTTGAAAATTTGGACATTGTGACTGATTTCGCCGTGGAAGGTCACAAATGTGATATGGCAAAAAGCCTTCACTTAATATTACCAAAACACACACTTTAAATTAGCATATAGCATTGAATGACAATTAACTAAATGGCAAGCTTCAGTTAAACCTTTGGCTAAGCAGAAATGTCGTAATTACCACACACAGCAAAACAATGAAATCAGCTTATCAGGAACATTTGTGACAACGTCTTATAAAGCTCTTCTTAGCCCACTCTTGTTAGTGTCCAAGTTCTCTATGGCTTTGCCTTGAAATGTTGCCTTTTCAGTCCGTGTATGTGTGTTTAAACTATGTGTAGCAAGTGCGTGCTTTCCACTCATCTGCCAGTCCTTCGACGACCGTTCACACCGTAACGCTAGCCACCACGTTGAGATAGCTTGCTAGTTCTTCGGCTTGCTGATTCACCCACTTGCGTCGATGAACAGTCCGAGTTTTCACTGTAACTCCCTCTCAAGCACGGCAAACACAAGTGGTTTCCTTTACTGGTTTATTGAAGTCTTCTCTCCAAGTCAAAACCGTGAAAACTGATAATACACAGTATTAAACACATAAACTCATGTTAGCTTATTAGCCATGAAATAATACATAAGGAAAGTAAAATACAGACAGACAAATTACCTCGTTGGCTGCATGCTACGAAAGGAAATCATCTTGACGCCTTTATATCTTCATTATCTCTTAATTTACTTCTCAACATGTAATACTCTCGTTCGTTTAACTATCACACTTGCCAGCAACACATACGGTGCCTGCATGCTTCTGACTCATGAACTCTCGTTACGGCAGCTCAGTAGAGGTTTCAAAATAAAAGTCCCTTTTATATTGCCAGTTAAACCAATGGAAAATTACAAAATAAAATCCAAATAAATGACAACAGTTACAAGTGCCATGGCCCACCTTCAAAGGATAAAAGCCAGTCCTCACAGAAATGAATGGTGGACTCCTCAAGCTCTCTCTTATTACTTCCCTCTTGGCTCCACAATGTTCTGAATAATGACCTTAAGCTGTGTCCTCTTGTCAATTTCTCACCAATGCTGGTGAACACTGGGAGGAACTGCCTTCAGAAGGACTCTGTCGGCTGTCAAAAGTTGCCACAGGCATCCATGGCAACCTTGTACTGGTATATCATGTTAGCAACATAGCTTGCTTATTAGTTATTGTTTAAAGCAACACTAAAGCACTTTTCCTCTGTTGTACGTGTAATGGGTTGAAATGAGTGTCTGTGCCTTTAAGTCAACCCACCACATCGGTGCTACACCGGATGCCGGCTGAGTAGTAATTAGGAAGAGGTCGTATGGCTGCTTTAAAAGTTCAGTATCCGACATGGCCTGGGAAGCGGCAGAACTAGGTTGGGATCGTTGGTCTAGTTTGTGCTCTCGGTTGCTCCTTCTCATTTTGTGCTCCTGTTTGTAGCAGCTTGTGGATATCCGTGGTTTTCCGCAGAAGGTATGTCCGTTTCTTTTTAGTACAATTTGTATTATGTGATCAGACGGTTTTTAACTTTCCCTTTGTAATAGGGATCCATTGTCGGGAGTGGTGCTTCGGGAGTTTTGCGCGATTGTTTTGCTGTGACTCCGCTAGCGGTTTGTGAGTTAAGGAGTGTGGGGGTTTTGTCATTTGCTGGTACGTAGCCGCCCTATTATCTAGCTCCCATAGCAATTGTAGGCTATTATGTTTACCTCTGCACTATCCACATTAGACAGGTTTGGTGGTCATCCAGCTCCGTACGTGCCCATTATCAAGGGGAAACCCAGTTCATCAGCTGTTGCGGTATGTAGCTACTTTGATAATCATGTATTGGATTATAGTTTTGTACTAGTAGTATTAACATTCTTATCCACTTCACACTCTCGGCAGGTTGTGCGCTGGCTGCTTCAATTGGCGCTGATTTCTATCACCAGCTAATACTTGTGCTGCTGTTTTGTCTCTCTGACTTTTATGTTTGAGTTCGCCTGCTGCCCGTCCGCGACGTGGTGCCATAGCGTGTGTGCTGACAGGCATCTCACGGTAATTCATTGTCTGTGTGTGCATGTGGGCCTGTGAACCTGTGTTTTTCCAGCGTAGCGTTCACCCGGGTGGTTGTGTGTGTGTCCAGAGTTCCACGTGTGGTCTTGCTGACCCCCCATACCAGATAGCCTGCCTCCCCTGGGTAAGCCCCACTTCACATAACTTTCTGGTTCTGCTATGTGAGTCGTGTTGGTAATCATCCATACTGTGTATTTTCTCTTGTGCAGAATAAACTGACCATCTGCTTAATTCTAAAGCCATTGCCTTTCTGACAATTATGTGCTCTTGGAGAACAATAAAAACAAGTATTTATTGATTTATAGAATTCTGTCTCTGTCTCATAATTGGAACGAACCTGTGTGCTTTTCAATCTGAAGTGGTTCCTGGCCGTATTGGAGCCAATCTTTGTAGTCGACACCAAAAAATACCAACTTTACCCCCGCCATGCTACATTTTGACGTAGTGTCGGCAGGATTTGCATAAGAACAGAGACGGATATTCTATTGTTGTGTTTTTTTATTTTTTTCTGTATATGTTGCTGATCTAACTCGTGTATGTTTGTTCATAACTGAATGATTGGTTCCTAGAGACAAAACAGCAGCCAGTATTCGGAAACAACCCACCCAGAACTGCGGTCCCAGTCAAGCGTTTGGTCTCCGGCCACCTGTTGTGAGTGTAATTTGATTAATTTGCCTTTAACAGTAGTAGTGTGTAGCTATAATGAGTGAAATGCAACAGCTTAGGGACATGGTAGCTCAGTTAACATCTGAGAATGAGCGTCTCCAAAGAGGTAACTCTTCAGGGGAGCCCTCTGACCCTGTTCGACCTAATATACTGTACAGACAGAGCGAATTGTGTTCATTCCTCGAGAGAAAAAGTGCCCGTTCTTTAGAGGCAGCTTGGGCATGGGCATAGATGAATGGATAGAGGAGGCTCAGGCATGCATGCGGGCTCGCCACTTGTCTCCTGCAGATCAAGCATTTTTTCTGTTTGATCACTTGGAGGGCGAAGCCAAAGAAGAGATCAGATACCGACCTAGGGCAGAAAAAGAAGATCCAGATCAAATTATTGAAATATTGCAGGAGTTGTATGGTTGTCCGCAATCTTACGTAGCCCTACAAGAGGCTTTCTTTTCAAGGAAGCAGCAGGAGGGGGAATCTCTCCTGGAGTTTTCTATTGCTCTGATGAATTCTATGAAGAAAGTGAAAGCCCGTGCGCCCCAAGGTATTATTAATGCAGAAGTCTTACTACGTGACCAGTTTGTGGAGCATGTTTGTGACGGAGCTCTTCGTCGCGAACTTAAACAAATGCTTCGTCGCCAACCAACTGCCACCCTGATTGATGTCCGTAAAGAGGCTATAAGGTGGGAACGGGAGGGAATATCAGAGGCACCAAGGGCTCGTAGTTTCTCTCTCCCATCTGGTGGTGAGGGATCATTTCGGCTTACAGGGGCATCTTGTGCGGTAACTAGTGACATTAGGAGTGGTGGGCCACCAGGTTCTGAGTTAGAGGAGCTTAAGGAGATGTTGAAGCAACAACAGAGTCAAATAAACCAGCTTACTCGTAGCATGGCTGCACTACAAGAGCCTTTTAGGCGTAGCCGTTACCCCCGGGATGGAGCTGTTGTTTGCAGGCGATGTCAACAACCAGGTCATTATGCAAGGGAGTGTGAGGGTGAGAGGGTTGTTAGTCAACTGCAATCTGCCTCAAACAGTGCTCCACCTCCGTCTGATGTTAGGCCATTTCGTTCATCTAGGCCGTCGGAAAACTAGCACCCGCCGGACTGAGGAGTCACAGTCTGGGTGGGGTCTCGTCTGGCTCAGGACTAGCATTTGGGTCTTCTAGGGAAGTAGGGGGATTAATGTCCACTTGTCCACACCTCCTTGTTATGATGGGGGGGATTAAAGTTCCGTGTTTAGTAGACACAGGGTCGATGGTATCTACCATGGCCCAAAGTTTCTTTGTTGAGAACTTCAAACCATGGGGGCAGGAGCGTCTCCAGTCGTGTCAGTGGTTGCAGCTCCGTGCAGCAAACGGGCTTGACATTCCTTACCTAGGTTATTTAGAACTTGACGTGGAGCTCTGTGGTAAGACGGTACGTAACTGTGGCATCTTGGTCGTTAAAGATCCACCTGGTGGCATCCTTTCCAAGGTCCCTGGTGTCTTGGGTATGAATATAATTAGTAAGTGTTACCAGGAATTATTTGGCCAACATGGTTCCTCGCTGTTCGATCTGCCTTCTGTTTCTAGAGCACCAAGTCCAGTTGTTCAAGCTTTGCAACAATGCCACCAGGCTGTTATTCAGCCCACCCCAGAAGGAGTTGGCAGAGTAAATGTTCGTGGTCGGGGGCCTTGCCGGGTGCCCGGAGGCACAATCAAGGTAGTGGCGGCTACCTGTTCTGAGCAGTACTCAGGTCTTGATGTAGTGTTTGAACCCGTGGATTCTGGATTGCCAGGAGGGTTGCTGGTCTCTCCAGCGGTTGTACAGGTGACTCAGGGTACAGTGTATATACCAGTGGTCAATGTAGGCACAACTGATGTGATGCTCTATCCACGTACAAGACTGGGCCAAGTGAGTGACACGTCTATTGTCAGTCTGCCTAAAGGGGTTGTAGAGGTTCGATCCATCACAGCTATGTCTACTAGCCCATTGTCGGTACCAACGGCTATTGAGCATCAGATCAATGCCATAGATCTTTCCCCACTTACTCCCCCAGAGCAGGATCAGGTTCGTTCATTATTACTCAAATATTCATCTGTCTTCTCTGCGCATGAGGGAGATTTGGGTTGTACCACTTTAATTTCTCATGATATTCCTCTTTTGGATCAGGTCCCTGTCAAACAACGATATAGGCGCATACCACCCTCCGATTACGAAGCTGTTAAGGCCCATATAGACCAGCTTCTTCAGACACAGGTAATCAGAGAAAGCTGTAGTCCCTACGCTTCCCCTATAGTCCTTGTAAAGAAAAAGGATGGTAGCCTTAGGATGTGCGTAGACTATCGGCAGCTGAACACCAAAACGCGGAAGGATGCGTTCCCGTTACCTCGTATCGAGGAGTCTCTAGACATGCTGTCCGGTGCCCGCTGGTTCTCTACAATGGACTTGGCCAGCGGGTACAATCAGGTCCCTATGACTGAGTCGGACAAGGCCAAAACGGCATTCTGTACGCCATTTGGACTATTTGAATGGAACAGAATGCCATTTGGCCTATGTAACGCCCCTAGCACTTTTCAGAGACTCATGCAACGCATGTTTGGTGATCAACAGTGCCATTCTGTCCTACTGTACCTTGATGATATAGTAGTCTTCTCCTCTACTGTAACACAGCATCTTCAGAGACTAGAAATGGTGCTGACACGTCTACACACTGAGGGCCTAAAGGCCAAATTGGAGAAATGCGCGTTCTTTAAGCCTGAGGTGCGTTATTTGGGACATATCATTTCCTGGCAAGGGGTGGCGACTGACCCGAGTAAAGTTGATGCGGTGGCGAGTTGGCGCCGGCCCACCAATGTGTCTGAGCTTCGCTCCTTCCTCGGCTTTGCGAGCTATTACCGGCGCTTTGTAGAGGGCTTTGCCAAGTGGGCTGCTCCCCTGCATAGGCTAGTGGCTGAGGTGGGGGGTAGTAAGTCCAGGAGGGCATCTAGACAGGGTTTGCTGGAGGCTTGGTCAGAGGAATGTGAGTGCAGCTTTGAAAGGTTAAAACAACAATTGGTCTCTGCACCTGTTCTTGCATATGCAGACTTTTCTCGTCCTTTCATACTGGAGGTGGATGCAAGCCATAGTGGTTTGGGGGCGGTCCTTTCCCAGGAACAGGACGGGAAGGTTCGACCTGTTGCTTATGCAAGCAGAGGACTAAGGCCCACTGAGCGCAACATGAGTAACTATAGCTCAATGAAACTCGAGTTTTTGGCGCTCAAGTGGGCTATTACAGAGAAATTCCGCGAGTACCTGCTTGGAAATAAGTGCCTTGTTTATACGGACAACAACCCACTTAGCCACCTTTCCTCTGCCAAGCTAGGCGCCGTTGAACATCGGTGGGCAGCACAATTAGCGTCATTTGATTTTGAACTGAAATATCGTTCAGGGAAGTCGAACCGCAATGCGGACGCTCTCTCAAGGCAATACCTATCCGAACCAAGGGAGGTCCATGACATGGTCCCTGGAACTCCGCTTCCCAACCTCTTGCAGCAAGCATCAGCTCCTGAAACTAGCATTCAGGCAACGCAGCTGATGATTTCTGTCTTGCCGTCTCACACTTCCACTGATTTGTGCTCCTTACAGGCGGCTGACCCAATAATCCGGGAGGCTTTGGTGTTCTGGAAGGGTCAGAAACGTCCCACTCGGGCTGAAAGGGAACATCTCTCTCCAGCTGCCCTGACGTTGTTGCGTCAGTGGGATCGTCTAATAGTCCAGATGGAGGTGAGGAGTTTCGCCAGCTCGTTCTTCCCACCTCCTTACAGCCGGAAGTCCTGCACCAGCTTCATCAACAGCATGGCCACCAAGGTGTTAACCGAACTTTGGAGTTAGTGCGTCAGCGATGTTACTGGCCTGGGATGTTTTCTAAGGTACAGCAGTGGTGTGAGGAATGTCCCAGGTGCCAGGTGGCGAAGGCTTCTCGGCCTCTGGCCACAAGTTTTATGGGCCACCTCTTAGCCTTACGGCCAAATGAGATTGTAGCTGTAGACTTTACAACCCTTGAACCAACAAGGAGTGGGGTAGAGAGTGTACTGGTTATAACTGACGTATTTAGCAAGTACTCTATTGCTATACCTACCCGTGATCAGCGGGCTCCAACAGTGGCTCATGTTCTGGTAACAGAATGGTTTTATCGGTTTGGAATTCCTAATCGTGTTCACTCTGACCAAGGGCGGTGTTTTGAAAGTACCCTTATTCAACAGCTCTGTGGCATGTATGGCATTGAAAAGTCCCGCACCACGCCCTACCATCCAGCTGGCAATGGTCAGTGTGAGCGGTTTAACCGCACACTTCACAACCTACTACGGACCATGCCAGCTGCCAGGAAGAGGGATTGGGCAGCTTGCTTACCCCAATTAGTGTTTTGTTATAACACCACCCCCCACCAGACTACTGGCGAGTCCCCCCACTTACTCATGTTTGGGCAAGAACCTCAGTTGCCAGTAGACTTTCTTTTGGGCAGAGTTCGTGCACCAGTGCCAGGGAAAGTGTGTGACTGGGTCCAGGAGCACCAAGCTCGACTACAGGTTGTTTTTGATGGGGCAAGAGAGCGGTTGGCAGCTGCTGCAGCATATCGCAAAGAAAAGCATGACCGTCGGGTTCGGGACTTGCCGTTAGCAGAGGGACAACTAGTTTATGTGCGTGACCTAGGTGTGCGGGGCCGCCATAAAATTCACGATCTATGGAGTTCAGTTGTTCACATTGTCCTGAATGCTCCACCTGATGGGGGTGCCGTTTACACCATTGCACCCGAAGGGGATTTGAGTAAGGTAAAACGGGTCCATCGTAGTATGTTAAAAGGTCTTGTGGGGGAGAAGCCAGCGTTAAACCAACTACCGGTTACCCCTGTGGGTGAAGTGTCACCTGATTGTGGGGAGTTATCCAGTGATGAGGAACTGTGGGTTGGAGAGTCAGCGTTGGTACCTCTCCCGAGCCCTCAAACTTTTACACACTTTGACGCACCTCCGTTGCAGTTGCCGGGAGACTTACCAAACGTTGATGGCCTAGACGCAGCTCCCTGTGAGCTACCTTCTGCATCATTGGTGGTACTACAGACTGGGGGCCTACCAAGCACTGCTGACCAGCCAGTGCGCCGAACTCCACGACCAGCTGCTGGCCAACACTCAAACCCTCACCGGCTACCACGAACAGTTCTGTAGAAGGAGTTGGGAATTGTAGGTTCCCTTTGTACCGGTATGGGACCCCGCCATTTCTTTTGCCATTGACTTGACATCCGCTCTGGTTCCCAAGCTCCTCTTACCTTAGAGGATGGAGAGGAGTTGAGTGTCTTCTAGCCCTTATCGTCGGGCCGACGATAAAAAGAGCGGGGGGTAAAGTGTAATGGGTTGAAATGAGTGTCTGTGCCTTTAAGTCAACCCACCACATCGGTGCTACACCGGATGCCGGCTGAGTAGTAATTAGGAAGAGGTCGTATGGCTGCTTTAAAAGTTCAGTATCCGACATGGCCTGGGAAGCGGCAGAACTAGGTTGGGATCGTTGGTCTAGTTTGTGCTCTCGGTTGCTCCTTCTCATTTTGTGCTCCTGTTTGTAGCAGCTTGTGGATATCCGTGGTTTTCCGCAGAAGGTATGTCCGTTTCTTTTTAGTACAATTTGTATTATGTGATCAGACGGTTTTTAACTTTCCCTTTGTAATAGGGATCCATTGTCGGGAGTGGTGCTTCGGGAGTTTTGCGCGATTGTTTTGCTGTGACTCCGCTAGCGGTTTGTGAGTTAAGGAGTGTGGGGGTTTTGTCATTTGCTGGTACGTAGCCGCCCTATTATCTAGCTCCCATAGCAATTGTAGGCTATTATGTTTACCTCTGCACTATCCACATTAGACAGGTTTGGTGGTCATCCAGCTCCGTACGTGCCCATTATCAAGGGGAAACCCAGTTCATCAGCTGTTGCGGTATGTAGCTACTTTGATAATCATGTATTGGATTATAGTTTTGTACTAGTAGTATTAACATTCTTATCCACTTCACACTCTCGGCAGGTTGTGCGCTGGCTGCTTCAATTGGCGCTGATTTCTATCACCAGCTAATACTTGTGCTGCTGTTTTGTCTCTCTGACTTTTATGTTTGAGTTCGCCTGCTGCCCGTCCGCGACGTGGTGCCATAGCGTGTGTGCTGACAGGCATCTCACGGTAATTTATTGTCTGTGTGTGCATGTGGGCCTGTGAACCTGTGTTTTTGTATTGGTTTATTCGTTTGTCTCTGTCTGCTGTGGACACTGTCAATACGTCTACGGGTCATTGGTGCTGCATTTTGTTTTGTTTGTTATTTGTTTCTTTTCTTTTGTATGATATCTTACCAGTGGCAAGTCCTTTCTGTTTGCATGGGCATGCTGTATTCGTCACGAAGCTTGCTGTGAGTTTGGGTAAGGCGCTTTTGGTGGCGCCTCTGAGTTTTGTATTGCAGTTTGTGTGTGGTATGTCTAATCTAACTACTATCCTCACTTTTTCTGTGTCATTGCCCAATTAGTCAGACGGTGAGAGCGTCTGTTAAATCTGTGTCTTGAACCATTGGTTTGATATTGTCTTTGTTTCATTGTTTTCTTTTGGTTACAGAAGTTGGGGTCTTTCCGCAGGGAGGCTGTCACCTGGTGGCGGGTGTCCCATGTTGCATGTGTGTTTCACTGTGTTTTCCAGCGTAGCGTTCACCCGGGTGGTTGTGTGTGTGTCCAGAGTTCCACGTGTGGTCTTGCTGACCCCCCATACCAGATAGCCTGCCTCCCCTGGGTAAGCCCCACTTCACATAACTTTCTGGTTCTGCTATGTGAGTCGTGTTGGTAATCATCCATACTGTGTATTTTCTCTTGTGCAGAATAAACTGACCATCTGCTTAATTCTAAAGCCATTGCCTTTCTGACAATTATGTGCTCTTGGAGAACAATAAAAACAAGTATTTATTGATTTATAGAATTCTGTCTCTGTCTCATAATTGCAACGAACCTGTGTGCTTTTCAATCTGAAGTGGTTCCTGGCCGTATTGGAGCCAATCTTTCTTTACTTAATTCCTGGGGGAGCCTAACTCCTCTAGGTGGCGTAGTCGACACCAAAAAATACCAACTTTACCCCCGCCATGCTACACACGCACACTATTTGTTTAAAATCATTGCTGTTAATCCTAACAGCATTCACATTAAATTAGCCACCTCATTACCTGTTCGATGTAGTGTCCGCTTAGCCTAGCCTAATACTCCTGTCAATTCAGACGCACATCATTTCACATACACAGTGGTTAATGCTGCGTGGGCCTGGGGTGCGTTTCCCGAAAGCATCGTAAGCCTACGATGATCGTAAAGTCCCTCTTATGGCCTGTGCAGACTACACAACTTTTTTGTCTTTCACGATTATCTTTTACGATTGACCATGTCAGACTAGGCGATCAGAGAACCACAAAATAATGCAGTGTCGTGGCCGCAAGAGTGGCCACATTACAAGATCATTTATCGTAGCCTTCTCGTCGTGTGTCGTCACAGTATCAGTGTCAACACGGGAGTCGTAGGAGATTCCCCAAAAAATCTAATGGCCTGTACGGACTACACGACTTTTTTGTCTTTCACGATTATCTTTTACGATTGACCATGTCAGACTAGGCGATCAGAGAACCACAAAATCATGCAGTGTCGTGGCCGCAAGAGTGGCCACATTACAAGATCATTTATCGCAGCCTTTTCGTCGTGTGTCGTCACAGTATCAGTGTCAACACGGGAGTCGTAGCCTAGGAGATTCCCCAAAAAATCGAACATGCTAGACTTTTGGTCGTAACGTCTTCGCGGGTCGTTGAACATGTCAGATTACAAGACGCTTCCTCCTTCGAACGTCTTTCCCGACTTTGAATATTCGGACCCGACAATGGAAATGTGTCGGCCACGACACAATCGTGGCAAAATCGGGCTGAAATCGTGTTGTCTGGCTATAACATGCTAGACTTTTGGTCGTAGGATAACGTCTTAGAATTTCGCAGACAATAAATCGCGGGTCGTTGAACATGTCAGATTACAAGACGCTTCCTCCTTCGAACGTCGTTCCCGACTTTGAATATTCGGACCCGACAATGGAAATGTGCCGGCCACGACACAATCGTGGCAAAATCGGGCTGAAATCGTGTAGTCTGCACAGGCCATTACGACCGTCTTAAGGTTTGCCGACTGTTTCCCGAAACCATCGTAGCTTAAGAGCATCGTGAAAACACTCATAGATCTACGAGTGATCCAGAGTTCTCGTTACTGCCTAGCGTATGCCTGTGGAGTCACCAGCAGGATATGCAGGGGGATTACACCTAAGAATATAATGATCCAACTTACGTTACCATTCTTTATTGTAAATTTACTTGTGATTATTCAGATTTTAGCGTGCAAAATAGCCTTCATTCAATGGACATAATATTATTAAAACCGGACAAGAATAGCCTACAAGTTATGAAAGGAGACGTTGCCAGAAAAGTTTGCCATTATCTTTTTGTGTAGCCTTTTATTTTGTATTTTTTATTAGGCTTATGAGGTAAAAACAGAGAAAGGAATATGATAGTCTGTTCTGCGTCAAAATCTAAGCCTATAGGCTATGTTATTTAAGCCTACACATTTCCTCATTTTCTCAACCTCTTTATTCAAACGTCGACTTAAGTGACACGTCGAAACATTATTGCACAGGCAGCACACCGTGCTCTCACAAGAAGGTTAGCAAAGAACTCGCATAAACGATGTAGGAGTAAGCTAGCCGAAGCCTAATATGTTACATATCTTCCAACAAACATAAAAATGGGGCAACAATCTAATGTTAAATAATAAAAAGTATACGTGTGGTATATGGCCTAGGCTAATTGGAATGCTTACATGCAGATGTCAAAGGTTTTCTATTTTCGTATTGATGTTAATTAATGTAGGCTATCCAAAGTTTAGACGGTGGCTTAGCTATGACGTGCAGTCACCTGACATCACCATCAAATTAGGGGATATTTCAGAACTTTTTATCGTGGACAGCTCCCTGTCCACGATATTTCAGAACTTTTATCGTGGACAGCTACCTGTATTTCTCCCATCTCAAGGCAAACTGAGGGAATGATGCACGACCATTCAAAAACATGACTGGTTTTCTAAAGATACCAAGCTTAATGCTAATCGGTGAAGTGTCCCTTTAAGAGCATAAGAGCAGTGCACCCGCGTTCACGCTACGAGCATGTTCGGGAAACAGTCGGCAAATCCTAACAATCGATCCTAAGATGAATCGTAGAAAACCCTCGTAAGAGTGTCTATCCATCGTTATCGGGAAACGCACCCCTGGTCCATAATGTAGAATTATGTAGAATTTACGTAATTAAATTATGTAGCCTATAATGGACCAGGCAGTCAGCTTGCATGCTGTGTACTAATATCTGTTGGAGTTGAAGGCCTGTCGAAGGGAAAGAAGAGGTCCCCAGGCCTTCCTTTTATTATGAGATTTTGCGCATGAGTGGACTGCGAGGACAGGCTTTCCTTTGAGGAATGTGGTTGATTATTGGCTACCTCACATCGCGCGCTGTGTCTCCATCTGGCGGTCGTTCATATTCTTCGGCGACGTATTGAGGTAGGCTATAAAAAGGTAAATATTACACCATGACTCCGCAAAATCATAACGTGGAATTTGCTCAGTCTGATAAGAAATATTGGTAAGTGGCTGCTATGAAAACATTTGGTTATTCTTATGTCTTCCAGTTCTGTTTCTCTCAAGGTAGGCTATATGTTTCTGCAGCCTGAGGGCTTTGGGCGTGATCTTGAGAATTCCGCTCGTTTTGATCAAACTCCGAAACTCTAGAATAGGCTAGAGTTGTCATTAGCCTACAAGTAACAGTCTAGTTTTGGTTAGCTTTCAATTATGTTCACGGGGCGGAATTGTAATGTCAGAACTCACTAGCCCACACTAATAAGTTTGTTTTAGTTACTCGGAGCAAAGTTTGAAGACACTGCGAACGTTTCAGACAGAGGGCTGTGTAGGCTTTTGGAACACTGAAGCATATGATATGAAGTTGATCGTGTTATGCCTACATTCGATATTTCATGACGATGAACTTTGAAGCTGGAACGTGGAACCGGTCCTGCATTAAGGCAACTCATTTGGAGACGATCAGTATTTTGATGATTTCAAAAGATTAGTACAAGTGCATGGAATTAATAAATGCATTAATTGCCAACCTGACAGTTTTTCTTCAGGAAACCAACAGCATTGCTAACTCTTGTGAAAATGGTAACAATGTTTAAAGGTGCACTGTGAGATCTTGAATGATGTTAGGCTACTTCTGTTGACATTCCACCTAAACAAAACATTACTTTACAACGTGCTAAATCAAGTTTTCTCACTGTCCCCAACCCATATGAGCATGCTCACTACCCCCAACCCCTCCCCTAAACATTGTTGGTGTTTGGCTGAAATATGGTTTGTTATGTTTTGGTACACAGCCTGTGTCCTAGTGTTTGTTTGACGTTTTACAGCCCCTGTGTTGTCTCCACAATGTAGCCTATTCAGGGAGCAGCAGCAAGCTGATCAAAGGGAGATGTCTATGATTTGAGACAAAAATTAAATTTCTCTAAAAACCATGCAAGATCTCATAGTGCACCTTTAAGAAAATATTCAAGACAAAGATAAAGAGTCTTAAAAATATATATTCAAGACAACAAGAGTGTTGAAGACGGAAAATGTAACAATCCTGTGAACTCACACTCTTAAAAAGGATGTGTTGAAAATTACACAACATCTCTATGTCCAGATTGGGACAACTTGATTTTTTGTTGTTTTTAACACATTGCTTTTGTTATAGTGTAGCCTCTTACAACAAATGTGTTGAAAATAACACAACTCTATGTCCAGACGGACCATTTTTGTTGTTGTTTATAACACAATCGTTTTAAGAGTATGGTCTTGATGATGCTGCACTGGAATTGTCAGAAAGATCTGTGACTACCCGGGCTCCATGCTTTTTTTTTTTTGCCTTTTTTTTTTTTAAACTGAGCTGATAAAATTCTTTTGCATTCCCAACCCCCTTTCTCTACTGAATGTGAACACACAGCAAGTACATTCTTTATTTTTCAATTGAAAGCTTCCTGGCCGTGTATAGCATTGTGAACACGCCCTTTTTACCGGAGCCTAAAACCTTTAATGCTCCAGTTCTTTTCTCCTGCTCTCATCTGCTCAGGGAGTTATGGCGCAAGCAAAGGTATGGACATTGAAGCAACATTTCACTGGCTTTCCAAAGACCAGTGATTTTCAGTTGAAGGAAGAAAGGCTTTTATCTCCAAAAGATGGAGGTAGTGTTTCTTTATATACACTTTCACTATACTAAAGTGGATTAATTTTTTTATCTAGCTGAAAAGATTAATGTAAATATGGCAAACATGTTTAATATTATATATAATCTATTGACAATAAGGAACTGATTGTTGTCCATTCTTGTTAATATTGTTTGCTTTGGACAAGAGTGCTAAGAATCACAAGCATAAACATAGTATGTTAATTTCAGAAATATTGCTTGAGGCTGTCTATCTAAGTGTGGACCCTTACATGAGGTTTGTGCTATATTCAGATAATACATTGCAACAATTTTCTTAAAATACATGCAATATTTAACATAAGATGATTTTGAATTATTGTATACTTGATTATGTTTTAGGCCCTACAGTAAAGTCCGGATGAAAGAGGGAGATGTGATGATCGGTGCTCAAGTTGCCAAGTAGGAGAAGTCTTACAAAAAAAGGCCATCTTTGTTCTAGTTAAAATGAAACACTGTTATGCTTTACAGTAGTGTTCACATTATAACATCACATTAATGCTTTTGTCTTTAAGGGTAATTCAGAGCAAAAATCCCAACTTCATTGTAGGCAGTCATGTGATTACACACTGCGGCTGGAGGACCCACAGCTTATCCGATGGCTCAGACTTGACTCCATTGCTTTCTGACTGGCCACAAGATCAGCCTGTCTCGCTGGCAGTAGGTGCCATTGGCATGCCTGGGTAGTCAACATTTCAGTTCACCACTAACATGTTCTCTTAGTGCAGGTTAACACATCTAAACTGCACCATATTAAAACTGTTGCTGTTCAGTGTGTATGCCTTAAGACAGGGATTCCCAAACTGTGGTACTGCTGCTTCTAGGGGGTACGCTAGATGAAAAGGGTTATGGCGGAGAGCTGTTATTAATGAACCTTTTAAATCTTTTGTATTTAATTCATGAATTCACTGTGCTTGAACATCCTGCCCAGGGACTACAGGTGCAAATTAGCTATTTAGCTAACCCTGGTATACGTAGAAGCTATTCTATGCATGGTCCCTGTCAAACAAAACCAATCAAAAAAAAAAAAAATTAAAAGTATAAATATATCAATAGGTCATAATGATATGTAAACATGAACTTAAAGGATATAATTGGTCAACTCTATAGTAGGCTATGTTTTCATTTAAAAAGGGTGTAGAAGGTGGTACGCAGGGGGAAATGTTTGGGAGCCGCTGGTTTAAGACATGGCTGTTCATACTGGTTCTGGTCCAGTAGATGGGGATCAAACTAATAAACTTTAATAAATGATGCTGCAGAGTCATACCTGGCTATTAGGTCTGATTCATAGAAGCAATGCAAACCATAATATGTCAAATGTCTTTTTCAGTCTGACTGCCCTCTATGGCCTAGAGGAGGTGTGTAATATAAAGGAGGGAGAGACTGTGTTGGTCAATGCAGCGGCTGGAGCAGTGGGCTCTGTGGTGGGACAAATTGCCAAGATCAAGGTTTGTGTCATTTGGGTAACCTGCCAGCATCGAATGAGTTTATATCTTTTTTTTTTAACAAGACAAAGACCAAATCATTTAATATCTTATCAGCCAGGAAAACAATCTGGATGTGCTGCTAGTATTCAAATATTGGTTTTGATCCAACAATAGGGCTCGGGATCATGACGTGAAAACTTCGCGGGCACAGCCATATTGGCAGCCTCACTCCTTAGTTTACTATGGATTACTATGGATTTACTCCCGCCTATTAATGTGTTCCTGTTACTTAGTTTTTGCCTTCTTGGTCGTATGTTGCTGTGTAGTGGGGTGTAACAGTGCAACCCACGATCGCAAGAGGAAAAGAATAAATCGCTGCTATATTTCTGCTTCTTGTCTTGTGCATCTGAATGAATGGATATTACGTTCGGTGCGCTACCAATATGGCGGCGATATTCCTAGAATGCAAGTCGTGTGCCCGAGCCCTATTATTGTACACCGGCATCAAAATTATCATCACATCTCTGCGGACCATTGAAGATTCAGTCTAACAGACAAGTAACTGAAGCAAATAATCCTTTCTTTGTGTTCCCCAATGCAGGGATGTCGAGTAGTGGGTTGTGCAGGGACAGACGAGAAAGTGTCTTACCTGAAGGAACTGGGTTTTGACGAGGCCTTCAACTACAAGACAGTCAGCTCACTCCAGAAAGCTCTAGAAAAGGCATCTCCGGATGGATATGACTGCTACTTTGATAATGTGAGATTCCTGCCTGTGTGTGTGTGTGTGTGTGTGAGAGAGAGAATGATGTAGTTATGGGCCAAATCTATACAGTATAAATTGTAATTTTTGCACGCTTTGTAACAAAATGCATTTTGTATACTAAATATGTGTTTAGTTGTCTGTGTTTAAAACATGCAGTTCGTAGACGTAGAGGCATGTACTGTAGGTTTCCATATGTATTCCACTCAATGACATTAGTGGTTCTATTCTGTCCAGGTCGGGGGAGACTTCTCCAGTGTTGTAATGCCACTTATGAAACCTTTTGGAAGGATTGCTGTGTGCGGGAGCATTTCTATGTACAATGACGTCACTACACAAACAGGTACTTTCAGACAGGACTTTCATCTGGATTTGTTTGGGAATGTGATGACTAACAAACGGGATGAATGTTCAATATTTCATACAGTATTTGGCATGGATTGATTCCGAGAACATTGTACATATTACATCATTATCTTTTGTCTCAGCATCCTGTTACTGGGTGTGTAGTGGGGAGTAAACAAATAATAAATACCAGTGACAGATGTGATATGTCTGCAGTTCTGACTTCTGCTGTTCAGCCCGTTCTGCCAGTTTGCTGGTCAAACCTGAAAAAGGAAGTGTTGCATGTGCTTACGAACATGAACCCATGAAAAGGCCTGCTGCCCTATGCAATTGTATTCACATCACTGACTTCATCATCAGTGGCGTGTCTAGACTATGAATAGACAGTGAACAGACTGACTTCATTTGGTGTCTCACAGCGTGACACGACTCAGTATGCTCACTGCACATATACAAATGCCTTGCGCATGATCACAGTTAGCACTAGCAGGGCTTAATCTATTTTGAATCTCAGGACTGGGTGGGAACTGTGAGTTTTGGCCTCCTGTGCACCATGTAGGACCTTTAAGGAGGGCGCACTCAGTCACCTCTAACAGTGGCATTGCTGGCAAAGACATGCATAAACAAATTAATGAATGACCTCGCAATACCCCAGTTAGTGTAGATCGCCGCAAGTTTTGATGAGATAGATTAGAAGATCGGTCACGTGCCATCTTGTGTGTGGACAGCGTTATAATTTATTCAGCCAGGTGTGCTATCAGAGATATCAGATAAAGCAAGCGGTACAGTACAATAAGTAATATGGATCCAGTACAATAGGGTAATGGAGTCTGTTATTTACATTTTGATTGGGTAGATATTCAATTCAAAAGTTCTTTGAATTGAATTGAATTGAATTGATAAGAAGAGCTTGTATTTTGTATGCTGAACTAGGCCATGTGTTAATGATTCTTTTGATGTAGCCTAGTTAGGCTGAAGTTATACTTGCTGTTAGACCAAGCGTATGCGCCCGTGTGCAACCTGCTGTGTCCTGTGTACAGACTCGCTGCAGCATTACGCACCCTTCTGGAGGTCTTCACTAGGGGGAGACTATAGCCTAATATCAGATGTGGATGTGGCCATGTGCCATTGATTACTCATGATTGGCCCCAGCTTTGATGTCGATAATGCATCTTGCAGTCACCTTTTTTTTGGCATGGGCATGGCCCCTACTTTCTTATCATTATTGCATCTCGTGGATGCGTCATGTTCGCTTGCGACGACTTGCGCGACCAACGCACCAAACGACCGCAAAATACGGGAGGCAGCCATGATGCGAACACGAACGTGTTGTCTGCAGCAAGTCTAACCCTGGCTTTATGCATATAGTATTCAAAAGATTGAGAAAGTTCAGGAAAGCATTCTCGCGGGTCATTCCGTGTCAAATCACCCAATTTCAGCCAATTTGGAAAGTGACCCTCTCCAAAAAAATCTGAAATAAATCACAGGTGTTTGTAGCCTAGACCTATGCACAAATCTTAAATAGTATGTCTGGATCACTAATGGTTTAAAAACTGCAGCCCTTTGAAGCTTCAAGTCATTTTAAGCATTGTGGTGAACAATCCTTTTTGGTCAACTTGCAACGTTATTGGTTCTTTTGGTATTTCACACACATCAGTGAAACTATGTGAATGGAAGCACATTTTCCTGTTGAATTAAGAAATCTAATCAGATGAGATGTGTCTTGTGTAATTTCCCCTCTGCAAAGCTCTGAAAATGGCTATAAATTCATTATGTGAAAAGACATCATCACTTTTGAAGGCTTCTCATTCGAAAGGTATGTGCCACAAATTTCATCAGGTTTTTTTCCCACTCATATATGGACTATAAGGTCATGTCCATGCATCAACTTTGGTTGTAATCGTTGTCATATTGTCAGAGCATTTTGTTTTAATTGGGCTTGATTTTCAAAAAGCCCATTTTCGTCCTATCATTTCACCATGTGGACAGTTAACAGGATTTTTTTTAATTTTACCATATCACATTCTGTATGTGAGGATCATCTGTCCAAAATGTGGGCTTGTTGCTGAGTTTCTTTATTGGAGATATGATTTTTGGAAAATATTCTCTATAAATCCACTGAACTTGCATTGGATCTGCAGTACCACTTTGCACCACATGGGATGCTCTTTTAATACAATGGAAGTCAATGGAAGAGTAAGAGATTCACTTGTTTGCTGCACATATCCAATCTAAACACACATTTTATGGTTCATAGTTGAATTTCTCCAAGTAATTATTGCAACATGAACAACATACTACTCATAAATAAATCTTATTTAGAGAAAATAAGCGGATCAAGCAAATTATACACACATAAGACTGACTGGTCATCATACATACAAGATACTTGATGAGTTATCTCCTTTTCATGAATGCGTCTTGGATCCAGGCAATAGCGTTTTGAGCCCTCATACCTTTTGATTAAAACTTTTATGTGATGGAAACATGCATGGTCATCTTCATCAAGTGAAATATCTGCTCTAAACTGCATCTGACGCTTTTTCTGCATCTGATAATGCACTGAATTCTTGAAACCCCTTTTTTCTTGAATATGTTCATGACTTTCATTTTCCAACTTCTATGGTGGTGTAGAAAACTGCATGTATGATCAGTCAGTCTTATGTGTGTATATTTAGCTTGATCAGTTTATTTAGCTAAATAAGATTTATTTATGAGTAGTATGTTGTTCATGTTGCAATCATTACTTGGAGCAATTCAACTATGAACCATAAAATGTGTGTTTAGATTGGATATGTGCAGCAAACAAGTGAATCTCTTACTCTTCCATTGACTTCCATTGTATTAAAAGAGCATCCCATGTGGTGCAAAGTAGTACTGCAGATCCAATGCAAGTTCAGTGGATTTATAGAGGATATTTTCCAAAAATCATATCTCCAATAAAGAAACTCAGCAACAAGCCCAAATTTTGGACAGATGATCTCCTCACATACAGAATGTGATATGGTAAAATTAAAAAAAAATCCTGTTAACTGTCCACATGGTGAAATGATAGGACGAAAATGGGCTTTTTGAAAATCAAGCCCAATTAAAACAAAATGCTCTGACAATATGACAACGATTACAACCAAAGTTGATGCATGGACATGACCTTATAGTCCATATATGAGTGGGAAAAAAACCTGATGAAATTTGTGGCACATACCTTTCGAATGAGAAGCCTTCAAAAGTGATGATGTCTTTTCACATAATGAATTTATAGCCATTTTCAGAGCTTTGCAGAGGGGAAATTACACAAGACACGTCTCATCTGATTAGATTTCTTAATTCAACAGGAAAATGTGCTTCCATTCACATACTGTAGTTTCACTGATGTGTGTGAAATACCAAAAGAACCAATAACATTGCAAGTTGACCAAAAAGGACTGTTCACCACAATGCTTAAAATGACTTGAAGCTTCAAAGGCCTGTAGATTTTAAACCATTAGTGATCCAGGTATACTATTTCAGATTTGTGCATAGGTCTAGTCTACAAACACCTGTGATTTATTTCAGATTTTTTCGGAGAGGGTCACTTTCCGGCACTGGGTGATTTGACACGGAATGACCCTCATGCATTCACAACATATGACGATTTGTTTTCAGCAAGACAGTCATAAAAGTCATAAAATAATGGCCTTTCCTTGTCTTTTTCCTAATTCACCTAATTTACTTTTTCTAGATGTTTTATTACCACAAGATGGCGCCACTGTTTATGACATGTTTCTAGATAAACAGTGGCGCCATCTTGTGGTCATCATGTAATTGCACAAGAAGATAGATAGATAGATACTTTATTGATCCCCAAGGGGAAATTCAAGGTACCAGCAGCTTAAGACACCACACACAACATACAATACAATGTGAACAGGAAAATACAAAGCAAATCAACAAATCAACATGACTAAAGGAGCAGTAAAATACTATAGATAAGATGTGCATGAATGTACTGAACAAGTCGCATTTGTTTACATTTATGTTTAAAAATTATTAGCACACACTTTTGTCCAAAACAGCGTACATTATATTTCAACCAAGGACCGAATGAAACACACCAGAGAGGTGGCTGAGCTCACCCCTCCTTTCCATAGGACAATTCCTAGAGAAATGCCACACAGGCTTTTGTTTTTGTTTGGGAGACAGGCTGAGTCCACTTTGTCTGTTTCTGTTTTTTGGAGCCTTGGATTTTTACGGTGTACTCACGGAATGGGCAGCTAGTGGATCGTGAGGAGATGATTGCTGAATGTGACAAAACAAATTGTGGGCTTGGGTATGACCGCTGACTGCACCCTTTAATGCCATTTATATTCCTGAGAATATAACTGCCCTCTCCCTAACCTATAGGTCCATACATTTACCAATATATGGTCTTCAAGCAGCTGCGCATGGAGGGATTCCTCGTCACACGCTGGGAACATAAGAACCCAGAGTCATTGAGGCGGCTTCTGACCTGGACAAGAGAGGCAAGCCTGTTACCTATCTCACACTAACACACACACAAACACACATACACACACACACACACACACACACACACACACACACACACACACACACACACACACACACACACACACACACACAAACAGATTACCACAGGTATAATGTGAAATGTACAGAGTATAAATATATTTTCGAGAAACTTCTCATTACCTCATAATTTCTCATTAAGCAAAGCTCTACTTAGTAGCATCACTGCCAAATGTGCCAAATCTGTATTTGAGTTGCGCATGCTCTCAACACTAAGAGCACAGACATATTGGTTAGCTTTTTAAAAATGTGACCGAAAAACAACTGAGTAACACCATAGGCCTATTTCTGTATCGTTTATGTGACTCAAATAGGTGCATCTTAGTTACAACTATGCTTTTGGGAAATGGACCCCCTCCACACACAACAATGTATAACATTGTAATTTTGAAATAGCTATGCCCCATAGACAATATGCTGCCTTGCCATTAGAAAGTACTTACAGAGTAAAAGTTAGTCATATTGACAACAAGACAAAGCAGTTTGACTACTGACAATTAATGGTGTAATGCCATTTTGATTGCACTGACAGTTTAATGACAGTTAAGTTAGTTAGTTTTTGAGACATAAAGTAAGTATTTTGAGAAAGATAACCCCTTTGAAGGTAATTCACCATGTGGTACAGCTAGTGATGATTTGAGAAATGCACTAACTGTTGTACAAAATGTTAATGATGATTTGAGGAATGCACCAAAGTGACTGAGAAAAACTGTAACAAAGCCCCCTGACTGGCCCCACATTCAATCAGCCATTTCCCAAATGCTTATGGGGAAATTAATCTATGCTTGCATAGTTTTTCTGTGTTTGCCACTCAGGGGTAGATGTACTATCACTTTTGCACCCACCTGTGGCCTATTTTCTTTGCAAATTGCGCATAAAAACATGGCGTGCATGTACTAATAGGCCACACTTTGTCATTCATTCATAGGAGGGTCAGGGGAAAGTGGAAGTTTTGTGTAAAATGTGCCTAATTAGGTATTTCCTCGTATGTATTGAAAATATATCCATCAAAGCGTGTCTGTTTTGCGGGGAAATATTTCCGCCTTGTAAAAGCTGTGTTAATCCAAATTGTGGTTAAATGCGTCAATAAGAGAACTGTTCAAAGACAACAGAATTGGCAGTCAGAGCACCAGTTTTGCTTCTTTGAACTATGTCAGAAAGCAAACTTTCGCCGGCCTTTCTAATGTCTACCTTTTATTTTCACGTCATGCTAGATTTGGCTCTGTGCACATGCAGTTTGAGTATTTTCTCAAGTAGAATACTGTTGTGCATTATGTCTTTGCTTGTTGACTTCACATTGCACTGCACCCACACACTGTGCTTGCTGCTGGGTTGCTTTTGGTTGAGGTAATGTCTCAAGGATTTGTGTTGTGCTTGCTGCTGGGCTCAGTGCAAAATATCTATGTTTTACAGCGCACCGCACAATCCCGCTTGCACTGCACTTTGCCTGGCGCAGCGGCAGACCAGTCCTTGTGTGTGCAAGCCATTGAAAATAACATTTCGTAGTGCAGCGCTGCCATTTGTGTGTGCAATGTTAACCCCACTTAACGTTGCATTCGCAAATGTATGTAAATGTGCCACTCACTCAAATCTGTCTAGATATTTTGTTATTGAAGATCAGTAGTTTTCCTGCACATGCCTAATGTATCTCACTCATTGCTACTATTTACTTTATGGTATGTTACCTTGTGTTTGCTCCACAGGGGAAAATCAATTGTAGGGAGCATGTCACTGAAGGTTTTCTAAACATGCCCTCCGCCTTCATGGGCATGCTACAAGGGGACAACATAGGAAAAGCCGTTGTGAAGATGTGACTTAATCCCAAATACATCATCCCAAATGCATCTCACTATCAAATGCAACAAGTGCTGTAGGCTTTGCAGTGTATGGAGGGGAAAGAATGATGACCTAGTCACTACTAATGGGGAAATCTGTCTCTCAATCTTGTCAATCAATTAATTTGAATTAATCAATTATTAAAAAATAATAAATTAAATGTAGTTATTGCTACATTGGTAATTGTACTTTTCTGTTAGGCCTATTTGTTTTTCAGCATCAGGAACGCAGTATGTTTTTTAATTTCCTGAATAAGATGTATGCACAGATATCTTCAGAGGAAGATCCCACTGGAGGATCGAAACGTTGCCTAAAATAAAAAGTGTATTTTTGGAGCCTACCAACCCCATCTTCTACTGATCAAGGGATCTATCTGCACCTTATTCCGCCATGCTAGAAATGTATTTTCTTCTGCCTTGTGCTCAATCTTCCTGTTGGCTAGTTCCGGCTAATTAGCTTCATTGGGATAACATGGCAGAAGAGAGGATGGAGAGGCTAACTTAGGTGGAAATAAAAAAAAAAATGGCATCAGTAAATTAGATGGCGATATTGTACTTTGCCAAGGCTATTCACCTCTAGAGTGTTGAGTATAAATTTAGGTTACATGAAATGTAATAGGGCTCGGGCACACACCTTGCATTCTAGGAATATTGCCGCCATGTTGGTAGCGCACCGAACGTAATATCCATTCATTCAGATGCAGAAGACGAGAAGCAGAAATATAGTATTAGCAATTCTTTTCCTCTTGCGGTCCTGGGTTGCGCTGTTACACCCCACTACACAGCAACATACGACCAGGAAGGCAAAAACTAAGTAACAGGAACACACTAAAGGCGGGAGTAAATCCATAGTAATCCATAGTAAACTAAGGAGTGAGGCTGCCAATATGGCTGTGCCCGCAAAGTTTTCACGTCATGATCCCGAGCCCTATTATATTAACATTCTGCACATCATCTGCGATGGGCAAGAAATGCAAAATGCAAACCCATTATTCTTTGTTGGATTGCTCACAAAGTTCTAATCACACTGATATCACATGCATATCATCTGACAGAGCACAATCTCTTTCCGATGGTTGCTGTCAGACATGGGCAGTATTTCAATTATATGTATTTTAGATACGTATTGAATTACTTTAGCGTATTTTGTCATTTGTATTTTGCAGGATTGGAAAAAATCAAATGTAATTTGTAACAAAATACTTTGAGGGATTGTGTTTAGAGTATTTCAAATACTAAAATACTTAACAATCTGTCATTTTCCCCTCAAATTAGCCAAAAAAATTCATCACTCAGTTAAATATAGCCTCTTACCTATAACCATGACAATATGCTATGCTAGTCCAGGAGCCAAAGGTCAGAATCTGGGTGAACCTGGTTTTGTAGCCTATGTTTTTTTTTTTTTTTTTTTTTTTTTTGCGGTTTCTTGTTGTTAGGGGTTACTTACAGGATGTTTCTTTATTTGTCCCCCATGTTGCCAGCAGGTATGAAGGCAAAAGGCATGCATTTATAGCACAAAGGGAAATGCTGTTCAATTTAAAAAGGCTAACCTGTTCAATTTGTCGTACTTTCATTGAATACGGAAAATGATGGTGGGTGCTTTGTCACAGTTGATTCCACTGTTGCAAAGCCTGCTTGTTGTCAGTTCAATCATCTCTATCATTTCTATAATTTCTATTGATTTGGGATGCTGATTATTTTTTACTAGATTTACTTCATAGGAGCCCCAAAGTAAAGAATGTAGTCCTCTGCCAGCCAATCAGAAACTAGTGCTTCTTGTAGTTTGTATTAAATGTTGGTAGGCTATAGGCTACCATGATTATTGTGGGGGTATTTTTGTATTTTCTAATTACTAATTACTTGTATTTTACTTAAATAAAATTTTCACATCACTATTTTGTATTTTATTGTGTTACATTTTATAAGCCAGTATTTGTAGGCTAATAACTAAATAGTTTTTGATGTAGGCTATTTGTGCCCACCTAGATTAGAGCCATGGCATGGGTGAATGCACCAAGCCTGCAAACTGCCAATAAAACCCACAGAAGAAGAAGAAGAAGAGGAGCCATGGGTGGCATTTTATTAACATTAATTTCATTATAGGCCTACATCATAGGCAGGGGTGGAAATTAAAATTTGAAAATGTGAAAATCTATCAGCCAGTAGCAGATGTCTGGTTAAATTAACCAGCCACTCAATGTTAAAATATGACTTTGTGTCAGACAGTGCGCCAACTACAGCCATAGGGGCTGGGCAAGTCAGACCATGGATGCATGACATTAACGTCGGCCTGGAATCTCCTCCTTTCTTTTGCGCCCACTAGAGACACACGACCCATTTTGAAGATTTCGGCTCGTCCTCATCTCTAAATCATCACAATGATAATCGAAATTGAAGATCTGGTAAGTTAGGGCATTAAAGTAATGTGTTATCTTGAGTGCTGTTTCCATAATGTGATTATTTTGTATCTAGCAAGTTCGCCGAGGTAATGTTACATCGCTTGCTTGACTCAGCCTACACGTTGTTACACGCTAGCATAGAGGCTAGGTTTGGTCGGCGTTTTTAGCTTTTTTGTATTCTAGTTGGCCTTTCGGTAGTTTGCGCATATATCGTAGGTCTACAGCCAACTGAATGTAGCAGCATCAAGATTTTAATAGTAGCACAGAGTCAGATTAATTAATGTTAGTTGATCAATGTTAGCCTCATGCAAACGTGGGTGTCTATCCCGTCGCAGTGGCGGGCATTTCGGTCTGAATGGCAGGAGCAAACTCGGAGTTTGCGTCCTGGCCCATTCATCAGGCAAAGTTGAATGCACCACTGTTACATTATGCGAACGCGTGCAAGTTAATATTGCATTTCAAATAGCCAGTTTGAAGCATCATACTATGAAACGTATTGCTGTGCAAGGGGGCTGCCATGAAGACCGGCTAGCTGCATGTTACCTGGCTATGCTAAAGTTAGTGGAAAGTGGTAGGTTGTACTCGGCAGAGAGTTACGATCATGCTGGTTTTTCCTGTTATTGGGAGGCCTATTGAGCAGGACTATACCCAGTGTTTTACTAACGTAGGCTAACGTTACTGATTACTAACAATACCTGAACAAACAATGACTTGCAAACGCAACGTTTTGCATTGTCACCCCTCATCCAGTTCGATCGATTTTGTGATATCCATTGTTTTTGACGCTGTCCAACAGCATGTTGTGTAAAGTCCAACACGTGACTATCCATGGCTTGTCATGCGATAGGGATTAACGATACTGCAGTGTAGAGCTAGTGCAACTCAGATGACTACACGAGGCACAGATTTGTCGTTGTGGCTGCAGCTCGACACATCAAAGCCAGATGTTCATGTGAAATCACCCATAACGTAGTAAATTTACTCCGTGCAATCATGTCCTCAAATTGTTGGTGTGTCAACTGACAATACGAAGTCTCCCGACCGCAATAGGCCAGCCCTGTAGGTTACAGAAACGAATACAGACACACTCCAGTACAAAGTCCCTAGAGTCATCTGGACTTTAGTCCGTTGCTGCAACAAATATCCTACAGTGAGTTTTATAATGCATTAAAACGCTTATGATCTATATTGTATCCTTGCAGGATGGCTTTAACAAGGCATTGGCCGATGCAGGGGAGAAACTTGTTGTTGTGGATTTCACAGCAACATGGTGTGGTCCATGTCAAAACATTTCACCTTTCTTCAAAGTAAGTGAACTTTCTACATTTTGTTACTCTTCTTTTGCCTTTTTACACATTAATTTTGCCCTATGCCACACATTTTATGTACATTTTTTGGTTGCTCTGTTGAATGGTTGGTGTTGCACAATTATCTCCCTGGGGTCAAATCCGAGGCGCCTACAATTCTCAATCTGATCAGACTCCCTTTGAGAATCTCTTCTAAATTTGATGTTTTCATCACAAAGAGATCAATTTCCGTGCTTAACTGGCTCAACCGTAGCCTAGTGCCTGCATTATTTAATTGGGCTCGTTTCTAGGTGTTAATTATTGTAGCCATTAAAATGAACCTCAATAAGTATAGGCATAGGCTACCACTGAATCATAGCACACACTTAAATTCTATCGGACCTGTTATAGTTTACTTTTAACTTGGCTACTTGGAGTCCACCATTGATGTTTTAGAATGTACTTAGCCTACTTAGTATTTGACTAACTTGTTTGCATTTTGTTTTTACTGACTTGCCCACAAATGACCTGAGTATCATAAAAGTATTAATGTCTCACTTGTAATCGTTGATGAGAGAGGGGTCTCAGAATTCATATAAGCCACAGCTCCATTCCAGAGGAATCGGAAGTCAGAGGCCTATTCAGTTCAGGGCGCTTAATGATTGGCTAATGTTTTTGTTAACTGACAAAACCAGCTTCACCTAAATTATGGCATTTGGCTGCCGGACTACGAGGCCAACTCCTCTTTATGGAGAGAAACCTGAAAAAGTAAGGTAGAAGAATTGACATCACACTACAGTGAGTTGTGTTTGGGAAGGGTCCCTAAAGCCAAACCGAAGTATCCCCTTTATGTGGTCGGATAGAGAGTCGAGAATGAATTTAATCGAGTCAGTACCTTTCTGGAAATGTCGCTGCTGCAGCAAGGCAACACTCAACACTTCAGCAACATTTCCGTCGTTGGCCCATGCTACCCCTCTCCACCATATTTCATGAAAATCAGGCCAGTAGTGTAGTGCATTTGTATAGTCCAGCCAACCAACAAATGGACAAGAGTGAAAGCATAGCCTCCTTGAGGGAGGGTCTGTTATGGATCCAGTGAGCTTTGCTGGAAGTATATGCTCTCTGTTGAGTGTCATTTTAGTCCCTGATTAACATCATAATTTGGTCTTCTTCCCTCTCCTCTCCAGGCAATGTCTGAACAGAACACAAATGTGGTCTTCTTGAAAGTTGATGTGGATGAGGCACAAGTAAGTTACTTAGGCTAGTCTTAATGCTCAATTCAAAATGTTTGTGTGTGAGACTGTTTACATTGTCTTCATTGTCTGTAGTCAATATCAGATTACTACCCAGTGTGGCCTGGTGACATATGCAAAAAACAACACACACACACACACACACACACACACACACACACACACACACACACACACACACACACAACATGCAGCTAGCTCAAGTGATGGACTGCCTTTGTAGGCCTCTTCCATTTCCACTGAGTGTTGCCGTAACCTGCAGAGAGCGTGCTCCCAACTACTTTGTAGCCCCAGTGAAATGTTTGGAATAACCTCATGTAAAAGTTGCATTAATTCTGATAGAACTATTCAGCAGGGGTGTGATTCTTCCGTTTTTAAACGGAATTCCGTTTTTTCAGTCCTGAAAATGAGACCCACGCATTTCGTATAGATCTGCTGAGTTTTTTTTTTAGGGGGGGGGGGGTCAGAGGTTTATTTCTGTAGCCTAAACACAGACCATTGCTTTATAATAGGCCGCTGACAATGATGACGGTTTTGGCGCTTCTTTCATTCATATCACTCCGCAAGCCTTGTCCGTTCTCTCACTAGTGGAATTCATTGAAAGTGAAAGCAGACGGGTTGATGACTGTTTGATGCAAGTTCGATGTGTGAGTGTGTGGTAAACTATTTGTTTCTTAGCAGAAGCCATGAAACGGTAAAGGTCAAATTATTTGTTTAGGTATTATTATTAAGTTAAGTAGTATTTATTAAGTTTTTGCTTCGCGTTCGCGTCCAGTTTGACGTGTCTGGATTTTCCGATAATGACGACAATCTCCTGGTGCTGATAGCCTATTGACTTTTAATTTCTGCGAGTGTAAACTAGTCTAGGCTACTGTACTTGAAGTTAGCTGTGACAGACTAGCCTACTGATTTTCATCGTTTTCACCACAAAGCCCGTCTACCTTAGCTTAGGTCTACTAAATTGTTTAGTTAACACCTTGTCATTCCGCGTTTGTCCAGCCGTTCACCTCCGTGCGCCCCATGTCATTCAAAACATATTTCGGGATATCTCACTATGGGAAAACGTATTATGAGTGCTAAGAGATTGACACTTTGGCATTCTTGGTAAACATCAGTCTTGACTCTTGCACGTAATATTGAGCTGATTTTTTTTAGTGGAAATGGCTTATTGTAGCAATGTGCAGATACATGGAAAAAAGTTGCCTATTTAAAGGCACAGTCTGAATTTTAATCCTAGCTCTCCATTGAGTGTGTGCACTTGAACAACTGTGTAGCCTATACCAGTAGGGCCTGCCATTTATTTTAGGAGGAGAGGAGGACATGTTACCTTGGAAGGAGAGGGAGTGATGCAATTTGATTTTCTTTCCAACTTAAATATCAATAACCTTCAAGCAACCTCTTCAATCAGCATCAGTAGGCCTATATCGTACAGAACGACTGTAAGGGGGCAGGCTAAATGTTATCATAGGCCTATAGCCTACTAAATAATGTAGTCAACATTATAACTTTATGTTGGTTTAAGTTGAAACAAAACATGAACTGAGAAAATCCATAATTCTACATCATTGTTGGCAAAATGATCATGATAGCCTATATTTCAGCCATATCTGCTTTAGTCTTAAGTAGGCCCTTGGCTACTTTGCTATAAATGAGTTTTCTTTAGGCCTTATAGACCATTTTGTAATATGTTATAATGTTTGAAATATATGTATCTCAGTCTATCAATAGTTCTCATAAAAGTCATCAGATGTCATCATTTAAAGGGATAATCCGGAGTGAAATGCACTTTAGATCAATTTTTCGGATTATTGGGAGTACATACGTTGAGTTGACACCAAAATCATGTCATTCGGATGTATTTTGAGAAAGTTCGCGCTCACCGTTTTTAGCCAAAACTCGTTAGCCTGGAAGTGACCGGGGCGTGTCCTTTCGCCGCTACAAAACGCTATTTTTATACCTCTTCTACTGTTCCAAACAACACTACACTTACGTGGTAGTGAGTAGAGGTTCCCTAAAGCCAAACCGAAGTATCCGCACGTCTTTATGTGGTCGGATAGAGAGTCCAGAATGAATTTAATCGAGTCCGTACCTTTCCGGAAATGTTAGTAAAGTGTTGTGAAAACGTTGCTAGCTGCAACAGCGACATTTCCGGAAAGGTACTGACTCGATTAAATTCATTCTGGACTCTCTATCCGACCACATAAAGACGTGGGGATACTTCGGTTTGGCTTTAGGGACCCTCTACTCACTACCACGTAAGTGTAGTGTTGTTTGGAACAGTAGAAGAGGTATAAAAATAGCGTTTTGTAGCGGCGAAATGACATGCCCGAGTCACCTCCAGGCTAACGAGTTTTGGCTAAAAACGGTGAGCTCGAACTTTCTCAAAATACATCCGAATGACATGATTTTGGTGTCAACTCAACGTATGTACTCCCAATAGTCCGAAAAATTGATCTAAAGTGCATTTCACTCCGGATTATCCCTTTAAGGGGTTATTTTTAAAAATTTTCTCCCGGGGGTGCATGCCCCCGGACCCCCCTAGTAAATTACATTGAAGTGCACAGTAGCGATACTATAGTACCTTAGCTATACACTAGAGCAGCAGTTCACAAACTTTAGCCCCCAAGGACCACTGACTTGGCTCACGTACCCCACCGTCGACACATTAAAAAGGGAGGGGGGGGGGGGGGGGGGGGGGGGGGTATATAGGGGTCGGATATATTTTCCTTTTTTTTTGTCCTTTGCCAATCACACCCCTGATTCAGACTGCGCTCACATTGTGAAAAGGAGCACTCATATCTACACATGGAAGTGGTCCAAATCAGAATTGAAAGTCAGATATCATGTGACTTACACTGTTCACACCGTTTTGATAACATCAGATACATCAGATGTCACATCAACAGAGAAAATTGGATTAAGCCTGGCCTTACACTCCTGGTAGTGGGCAGCCCAGTCTCCTCCAGACTTGGCAACCTCTTCTGATATGATGACAAAAGGCTTCATTCAATCCCCTTGAAATTCCACCAGTATTACTCACATCCAGTTGTGTGATGTGAATCAACTCACTTCAATATCATATCAGCCATTTGTATCTTTTCTTCCGAATATGCACTTTCAAGTATTAGTTTGACAATAGTTTGTCTATTTATTGTTCACAGTGTGATTGAGAAAACTGTCAGCAGTTGCCAAAGCCAGTATAACCTTTGCTATATGTGATGGCCGGCTAGGCCTACTGGTTTCACCTTGCCTGATGTTCCAAGGGGCGTGGTCCTTAGCTTAAGGTTAAAGCAGCACACCGGCGCGCAGGTCTGTGCAGGCTTTTAAGATGCCTCCTCCATGTCTTTAGAGGAGTCTTGTTTGCACTCAACACGCACACAGCCCATTACCACGGCTACAACACCCGACAACACCACGTACCGCTGACTCCCTGCATGTTTGCCCGTTTTTGTTGTCTATGGACTAAATAAATAAATACATATTGGTCAATTGAACGCTATGCACGCCTCGTCTCACTCTTTGTTGAGGCTTAATTTGGGCCTTAGCAGGCACTCATTTTTATTTTGAGGCAAATAAGAAAGTGGAGAGACTGCTGCCTTTAACACAGCGTTTCCATCTCTGTTTTAATTTCAATTACACTATTCTGCCACGACCATTCTGTTGTGCGTTCGCGTAAAATTTTAAACAACACTATGCAATGTTATGTGAAGACATGAAGATTTTTAGCATGTTCAACGATGCGCAAGTTGATGGTGACGGATTATCGAATAATTTAGACTGCTGTTGCACATTCATGCTGGATCTGATTCATATCAGATTTATTTCCACATAAAAAACATATGATTGAGTATCAGTGTGACAATGTGTCCGTGCAGATGTAGAGACTCAGGTCGAGAGATGCCAAGTAGAAGAAAACTTATTTTTTTTATTAAGCTACCGGTAGGTTGTAGACATGAGACATAAACAAAAGAAAAACACTTATCAAACGAAAAACACAAACATGGGACAATGCCCAATAGCTAGGCCCTTACGTACCCATACACTGACCGAGACAATGCATCCTCTCACGGCAGAGGCCCATCTCTCGAATGAAGCGCCCAATACTCTTATATGCTATTGGCGCGGACCAAACACAGCAAACAATCAATTAGCGCACCCACATATCCTCTAGGCTAGATACTATGGAGCGCAACACATTACTTGACCACATTCATTATGTAATCATAACCTCTTCGCTACAGTTCCTCAAAATAACAAATAAAACAAAACTACTGAAACACCCCTGTCTCTATGAGCGCTTCCCTTATGGGAGCGCGCCCCGTCCCTTTAACTGGGTCTCACCTCCGACACTCTTGTCGCACCCCGGAAGACAGGTAGACATCAGGTAAGGAGAACACCCAATACACAGACAAACATTGATACAGTCGCAACGATTTCATATAAGATGTAAATTCTTCGCGCACGAAACCTGCCACAACTGCCCCGACATTATGCCTTGCATCAGCCGCTAATAGCCATGTTTAGCGCATGGCCTAACCAATATTCCCTCGAATCCTACACAGGCACAATACATAGTTATTCCTTACTTTTCAACATATGCATTTCAACATTTCATTTCTTAATCTCCTGTATGTGTCTACTGAATGTAATGTCTGTTCAAGCGCAAACTCCGTTCTCATTGTTCTTACTGGCGGGAATGCGCCCGCTTGGTGGTGGCTTGGCGGTGCGCTCTGTCACAATCAGAATTTATGCATTTTTTTCCCCTGTTTACACATCCTATTACACATTGGAATTGGTCACATTCGCGTACTTCTGCACTTACAATACCTAATTTGAGTGTGTGAGGGCATTCACACTGAAAATTCCAGTGACACAAAGGGCACTGCAAGTCCCCGGATGGTGCACTCATTACGGTCAAAAACCTGAGTGTGGAACGCTGGACAGTCTTTGCCCTCAACGGACGTCATCTTGGATATATAGCGGAAGGGGAGGGAGCATTTTCAAACTTGTGACACACAAACTTCACACAGGGTGCTCACGAAAGTACGCCAATTGAGACAGTAGCAACCTTGGTGCTGAAAGCCACTTTACCATGTCGTGTCATATATGCCGTTTATTACACATGCCACTGTTTCTGTGGCGTAGACTGTGACACAAACCATGCCCCTTCCCCATGTTGACACTTTGAGTTGGAGAGTCAGGTAGAAGGAGCCGGAGCATGTTGTGAGCTGTTGATCCACTCTGTTCCTCCATTTGATATCATCCTTAACTGATATTAATTCCTCATCTCTTGACAGGATGTGGCTCAGCACTGTGATATTAAATGCATGCCAACATTCCACTTCTATAAGAACGGAAAGAGGGTAAGAAACGCTTCTTTTCTTTGATCTATACGCGACTGCACATGCATACAGAACTTGAAACGTTTTTTTTTTTTTAATTATGATTGGTTCTTAATGTTTCCTCTTTTCATCAGATTGACGACTTCTCTGGCAGCAACCAGGCCAAACTGGAGGAGATGGTCAAAGCGCACCAATGAGCATTCATGTCTTGTACAAATATATGGCACCATCAATTATGAGAAACATCTCCTGTCATCTTTTGAACTGTCTAATTTGTCTATTGATCCTTGTCTGTGTGGATTTATGAATACTGTGTTTTTATTTTTTATTTGATCAAACGTATATTAACATTTTGGTTAGAAACAACTACCATTTCAATAGGAACAAATGTCATAATAATTGCACATAGGTTTCTTGTCTCCATATGATTGCTAGAGTTAGATAAAGTAAACATCTGTTGTTCTCAATAAGTTGGAGGGCTTGCAAGAAGTTTTTGGGGAATTATCTTAATCTCACATCCTAATGAATTGGATTAGATTATTTTTTTTATTGTCATTGTGCAGAGTACAAATACAAAGACGAATGAGAAACATCCGATCTATGTTTCAAGTGAAAAAATCTGCCACAGTCCTCAGCATCAAGTTTCCAGGTCTAAAGTAGCCTACAGCTTTTCAACATGGGAAAGACTAGAGAACACATAATGCAATAGAGAATAGATAAGGCAGTGTGCTGACTGGGGAATTGATTAAAGTAACTGTATTCAACACTTCACAATCTTATGGTATGTTCTTATGAATTCAATGCAGTTTTGTTTATAAATAGTACATTTGGTAATTGTCAACAGCAATGCAAGGTGCCTAACAAAAATGCCTAATGAAAATATATGTAAATATAAAAAATAGAGTGCAGTGAGGGAGTAGACAAGGCTGAAAATGTTTCTTAAACAGTCCAATTCACTTTGCCATCCTCAACTTTGGATATATTTCTAAGATGATAGAAACCTAATCTGGTGACGTGATTAAAATGTGACTCAGAGTTCAGGTAGGAGTCAAGGGATGTGGTATTCTGTGCCAAGGTGTTTAAATTATTGCTGATGAGTTCCCTCTGCGTCTTATGACCAAAGACTAGGCTAGTCATATCTTGGATCAGTTGCAGAAAATTAATTGATATCCATGTATTCATTTGGTCAATACATTGAATAATAAAGAGTAATATTTGGATAAGAGTGGCAATAGGATGGTGTCTCTGGGGAGACGGAAATGTGAAGTCGGATATCGTCAACATTGCAATCTCAAGTTTGCTTTTGATGTTTCCCATTGGGAGCATGTACAGTCTAAATACTCTTGTCAGAAAATGGACCTTTGGGACACCACATGTGATGGGAGTGGTAGCAGTGGAGTGGTGTGTTCTGTCTCTGCTATACGACTACTTGAATCGAATAGCATTTTCGAGAGGCTATGGTTTTCGCCCCCACCAATTGTTTACAGACGTAAATTTGAGATGGGATAGCAGTTATTTAGAACTTTTTAAAGAGTGGTTTTACAACTACAGTTTTCAGCGTTTGAGGGGGCTCGCCTCTGCTGAGAAAGCACATCAAGCACACAAGACAGCTGAAAATGAGTCATAAAAGAGTTGGTGGGTGTAGGATCAAGCAGGCATGTGGAAGGTTTCGAATTGCTTAATCATTTTTCTGTCTACCATGGCAAATTGGGACATAGTGACTCTAGGGCGGTGACCAGAGACTGGGGCTCAGTGTCATTTGGTGTGGTACTGTATGGTTAAGATCCAGCCTACTATATTGAGGATCTTATCAGCAGGACAAGGCAGCAAGCTCCTCACACTTTGAGGAGGTGATGTTCTTTATGAAACTTGGGAAAAAGTACCCCTGAGGTCATTTTGATTTTTTAATGATGAGATCTGAAATGTCAGCTAATTGCCTTTCTCTTTTAGATTCCGTGTTAAACTTAGTGAGATGTTCTCACTATTGGTAGCATAAGAGTATGGGTATTTTTTACACCCCAAGTTGTGAAACATTCCTTTTTTTTTTATTATTATTATTATTTTTAAATCATTACACAACTTTTCCAACATGTTGTTACTCCCATCCCAAACTTTTGAAACACGTTGCTATATTAAAATTCAAAATTAACATATATTTTCCATTATAGTCAAATTTGTCATTTTCAACATTTGATTTGTTGTCTGTGTCATTCTTGCAACTAAATATGAGTTTTTGATTTGCAGATTTCAGCTTCCTGTTTTTATTTGTATATATTTGTATCTGTCCCAACTCTTTCTGATTTGGGGTTCTATCACAAGATCATTGTCACCAGTATACGGTCTTCATTTTAGTGCTGATGGAATATGGGCATCATCTGAAGGCTAGGTTATGTGGTTTGGGATCTGAACAGCCCTGTAAAAATGTAAAATGTAAGTAAAGGCTTGACGGCATGTTTCCTGCATATGCCAGCATGTTGGCAAGCAGTTTCCAATGCTGACTGCAGGTTGTTGATTGTGTCAGTGTTTTTACCTCCGCCAAGGAGGTTATGTTTTCATCAGGGTTTGTTTGTTTGTTTGTTTGTTTGTTTGTCTGTCTGTCCGTCAGTCTGTCTGTTTGTATGTCTGTCTGTTTGTTAGCGAGATAACTCAACTCAAAAAGTAATGGATGGATTTCGATGAAATTTTCTTGGAAGGTCAGAAATGACCCAAGGAAGAAACGATTAAATTGGAGTGATTGGTATCACCGTCGAGATTCCAGAGGTGTTTTTCGCTTAGCGGTGTAATGGCATGGTAGCCTACTGTATGGCGATCTGAATAGTTTAGGTTCAAATGTATGACAACCTGGAAGAACAATACAGGCGGAGGTCTGCACTCTCTTGAGTGCTTTTCTAGTTTGACAGGCTTTCTTATATGGAAGCTTGTTAGATAGAAACTTTTTTTAGACCTGTTAATACCTCAAAATGAGGATGGGAATAAATGTAATGTAAGCACTGCAGCTCTAAATAAGTGTTACATTTTGGACGAAGCTCAGGCATTGTATTGTCGGCAAAGACCACTTTTAGTTTTACTGCATTTTCATTAAAAAATGTCTGATGTATCAGCACAAAGCTAAGATTTGCTGACCAAGCACATCACCCATTTTCTGAAATCAGCCTTGCCACCTCAACTGAATGGCTAATAATATAATATAATATATACTAAATATTTAATATAATATGGCAAAGAAGACACACTATGCAGTAGTGTTATGGATACAGCAATAATGTACAATGCATGCTCTGCAGTTTTTGTTATTGTTATTTCCTGTCACGATTCTCTACATGACATTGGACACTGAACATTGGTCCTGTTGATAGAACCCCAAATCAGAAAGAGTTGGGACAGATACAAATATATACAAATAAAAACAGGAAGCAGAAATCTGCAAATCAAAAACTCATATTTAGTTGCAAAAATGACACAGACAACAAATCAAATGTTGAAAATGACAAATTTGACTATTTGGGTATATAGCTAAAATATGTATTATCTATTTATCAGTGACTTTTAAAAATCTTTTTATCTTTGTTTTTATGCGGAGTCAGTGACAACGACATTTCGTTCCACTTTGTAACCACAAGGTGAAATGACAATAAAAACTTCTTGATCTCTCTTGATCTTGATCTCTTGTTAGTACATGTCAGGAGAATGCCCATGGATTCTTTAGGAAGTGTTAATTCTACACAATTGGATTACGCCAATTCAGAAAAGGATGCAGAGGAGGATCCATCCACAGGTATACAAGTAATTCCGTTTCAAAGATGGAAATGCTTGGGATCAAACTCACACTCATACAGACATACACATCAGTCTTTTGTATTGATAAACTTTATTTTCTACACAGGACATGTCTGTTACAGGGTGGTCATGGGAACTCTGGGGCTGCTGTGTGTTCTCTTTCTAACTTGTAATACTCTCAGTGGAAATATTGCATTACATATTGCAAGAGAGACCTGTTGCAGACTAACCTCAAGACTTTGCAGAAGGAGAACACTGTGATTAGTGAAAAGCTGGATCTCTGATCTTGGTGAGTTTAAGGTGTGCTGCCCAAGCCTGCCATATGCTACCTATACTTGTAATGATTCACCTTTCCCCCACAACAACCCAATGTATGTTGAGATTATTGATAACTCAGTTTTTTTAACCCTGGAAATAGTGTAGTCCACCACTTATGAGTAATTTCAATCAATCAACAGCTCAAAAAACATATTTTAGGGTGCCACTGACGAATTCCAGTTGATTGTAAAGTTTCACTTACTGTATGTAGCAGCTATGTGTGTCTCATACTATAGCCACAAGTGCAGAATCAAACATAGAAAGTTAAAGGAACACTTCACCGTTTTTTTTCATATTAAACTACATTATTCGACAAGTTGATACATACCTCTCAGGTTTCAATGCGTGCACTCACTGGTTCTGGCGCGCGGCGCAACTTTGATAGCACTTAGCTTGCCCAATGCATTCATTAGGATCCAAACAGAGATGAAGTTAGAATACTACCGTATTTTTTTACAGCTACAGCTGGGCAGCCATTCACGCCTTCTCGTCATTAATGTTAATCTTTTGGGCCTCTGTGTCTAGTTACAGCCTCTGTCTGTTTTTGGTCTTGGATTTGTGAATACAAATCTGAATAAATGCGACTTATAGTCAGGTGCGACTTATATATGTTTTTTTTCCCTTCATGAGGCATTTTTTGACTGGTGCGACTTATACTCCGGAAAATACGGTAAATGGCACTATTGAAAAATGATTCGCGTTAACAACTAACGTTAGGGCAGCGACGGTGGCCATCAAATCAACATGATTTGGCATTAGGCTACAAACAGAAAACGTATGATAGAGTTCGGGGCAGGCGACATGCTAGTAGCAAGATTGCTTTCCTGGATTCTGGAACCTCAGACCCTACTAATAACTTCTAGCATGTTTGCCAACTTTTTAAAATGAATGCCATGAAAATAGAGCCCTCCAAAAAGGCGAACCATGAAATCTATTGTTTTTGACCTTTTGACCTTCAATTTTGACCTTAAATTATCAATATGATTTTGGCAACTGCTGGATTCTGGAACCTCAGACCCTACTAATAACTTCTAGCATGGTTGCCAACTTTTTTTAAAAAAAAGAATGCCATGAAAATAGAGCCCCCCAAAAAGACAAACTATGAAATCTATTGTTTTTGACCTTTTGACCTTCAATTTTGACCTTAAATGATAAATATGATTTTGGCAACCGCTGGATTCTGGAACCTCAGAGCCCTCTCATAACTTCTAGCATGGTTGCCAACTTTTAACAAAAAATGCCATCAAAAGTGTTTTTTCAGGGTCTTGGCCTGCTGACTATTTCTCATTTGTGACTCATCAAAGCGAAATCAGTTATTTTAAGAAAATCCTTCCGGATTAAAATGTTGAATTTCACATTTTTGCATAATCCGACAGTATACAGTCTACAGTTTCATAAACCCAGCGAAGATTCAACACATTTGCAGTCATTCCCGTTGTCCACGCTGCTTAAAAAGGTGATTTTCTCCTCTTCTGGTATATCGTGACAGGAGAACCATGTCAACTTTGGATGCGGTTATCTTAGCGATAGTTTGTGTGATACCCTCGATATACATATCGTCGGAAAGCTTAGTTTATGGCCGTTCACGTGAGCACAATAACTTAATTTTGTAAATTTTACCGAAACGACTGGTTTTGCTTTGCAGGGTCACATTTACACATACATTTAGTAAATTGCACAAGCCAGCATTGTTCCTCTTTGTTACATTTAAAGAGGAACATTTCCACTGCTGACAGTACCACATGCTGTGTGCAATAAAAGAGAGGAACAACATCCTCAGTAAACAGGCAGCAGTACTGCAAAGTAACATGGAGACGACTGTGGACATGAACGACTATCAGAACTCCCCTCATGGCCAACATGCCCAGGCCCCTGCATGCCGACATCACAAAGGTAAAACTGAGGAGACTCTAAAGGAGGAATCAGTGTTGTTCAAATTTGTTTAGAAGACTAGCTGTTTGGCTCTTGAAGTTAAGAAACTATACATTTGTCTCATTTGTCAGTTCTGACAAGACAAAATGGTTGTGTGTATCATAAATGTCTCTGTGGCAAGTGCATTCTTATACTGTACATACTGGTATTCAGTGTTGGGAAGTAATTGGGTGCATTACTATAGAACGAAATGCGGTCAATGTGTATGCTATAATCAATAATAATCAATAATCAACAACCGGAACTATCTATTTTAGAAAATATTTAACTTTATTCAAATGACAGAAGCATTATGTCATAAACATTTATGACTTGTTTATAATGTATGACATGTTCACTGAAAAGCAGATTGTGGGTTGTTGTTGACACTATGAGTCTTAAGCTACAACTTCACATAACCTCACATGTCTGTTTCCTCCACTAATAAAATATAATACAACGTTCATTCATGTAACTCAAGTTTGATAAATCCATCGGAATAGTATTAGTATTGTGTGTCTGTGTGTATGTGTGTGTTGTATTCAGAAATGTATCTAATGCATGGATGCTCTTGCTCACAATAACACACACACACACACATACACACACACACACACGGATGGTTAGAGGAGTACGTTTTTGCTCTCTGCTCTGGCAAGGTCACACAGAATTAAATTTACAAT
The DNA here is from genome assembly GCF_963854185.1 of Sardina pilchardus. Taxonomy (NCBI): domain Eukaryota; kingdom Metazoa; phylum Chordata; class Actinopteri; order Clupeiformes; family Clupeidae; genus Sardina; species Sardina pilchardus. The sequence goes on along the minus strand of NC_084995.1, from coordinate 20,735,453 downwards.
TACTATGCTCTTGGCACATCCATGATGTATGGTGTCATTTTCAGAATTAGTATCAAACTCTGGCTAAGACCCTGTTTACATATTATCTTCTACATTTAGGGTAAACCATTTGTTCACGGTTGTTGACGGTTTGAATAAATGTGAGAAACCCTACCCATGAACAAAAACCTCTCCACCCACATGCTTACAGAAGCTGTTAAACAACAAGTTGACAAGAATAAGCATAAAGACATCCCATTCTTAAGCCAAGCAGACATCGGGTAAAGTGAAACCTCTGGACCACAACACAACTCTCCTCGGTAACCTCCTAGCGTTCATGGTTCAGTCCAAGTCAGTCAGTCAGGGCAAAAATTAAAAGTTAGAATATTGAGTCATTGTTTGACTTTCGAACTTCTGAGGAGAAAATCCCAAGCGTACTCAATGCAAAAAAAATAAGACCTGCAACATTCATCAATTTACCGAGTAGTCTGGAAAATGGATAATTAAAATTTTAAAGGTAAACTATGCAAGTTTTTTTTTTTTTTAGCAATTTGTCATACTAAGCAGCTTTGGAGTCATTGGAATGGTTATTTGATAGGCTGGGTGAACCCTGCCTGAACTTCCGGGGAATTTGAATTTCGCCTGGCAGCTCAGGCTGGAAACCAGCAGATCTATCTCCTCTGTTTACTGCCAGAACCTTTGACTCCAATCAGAAACGGCCATACTCCATACTCCTGAATCTGGCATGCTATTGGTTGGTGACGTGACGATAACGAAACAAGCGACGCAAAGCAGCAGTTGTGTGCACACTCAACCTATCGATGCCGCTATCGCTTCTGTTTTTGGAAGATTTTCTTTGAAAACAGAACAAAAACTTGCCCTGGAACACTTCATACAGAAGAAGGATGTGTTTGCGATTCTACCGACCAGCTTTGGTAGAAGTTTAAAGAGACCCTATGCAACTTTCTGCAGGAGACGATCACTCCTTGTTTACATCTGGAAGTCTGAGACGAAGAACCACGCTTGCAATTTATATATTTAAATATAGCCTATACATGTATAAATATACACGCTAAAGCTGTTGGGGAAGCTCTGCAGAGAATATGCAAGCATAAAACGAGCGAAAACGAAAAACGAAACCGAAACCAGAGATGAAATCGCCAATCCTGCATAGTTCCTCTTTAATTTACCAACTAGCCCGGCTCGTGGCAATTGCGTGAGTCTTTTGAACGATACCCATTGATCCTGCCTCTTGTGCAGTAGAAACAAAGCGCAGCCTCCCCAAACTAATGTTTAATCTTAAAAGATTGAGCTTAATATGGTGAAAACCAGACTAATTATTTGACTTAATTCGGGTGACGCTCGCTTCCCTCTAGCGCCTCTGAGCGGAAAAACCACGCATGCAAGTTTGTTGTGACACCGGGACGGAAAGTCTCCAGCCTCGCAGTCTCGCAATCATGCTCATGAAGCGGCAGACTGACTGATTGAGGAGTGTTATAAAATGTACACGCTAAAGCTGTAGGGGAAGCTCTGCAGATTCATCTGCAAGCGTAAAACAAGCGAAAACGAAAAGCGAAAGCGAAACCGGCAATGAAATCGTCAAACCTGCATAGTTTCCCTTTCAGCCAATTTCTCATTCTTTTCATTTGAAATCTGCAAATAGAACAAAGCACTGCAAAGTGTTAGATGTAGGCCTTTCATAGGGGTACCTTAGTCACTGCACAATGAAAAAACAAGGTGATCACTGATCATATAAAGGTCAGTGCGTAAGAAATCCATAAGAACATAGGAAATGTATGGAATAGGGTCACATCTCCTACAATACATTAAATGATGTTTTCTAAACAAAGTTCAGGAGGATCCCATAGGGTTGATCGACAGGCATCACTCACCTCACTTCTGGTCGTAGGGTATAAAAACCATATGCTGGAGTTGCAAAGCCTCCCACCTCCTCCCCTGCTCCTCCATATGAGCTCCAAGCTCTAGTTACCCCTCACATGCGGACATCACTCGCATGTGATCTCCGCTAATGGCATCCCAGGACCATGGCCAGCTACCAAGCCAAACTTGCCATTCTCTGCAATCACTTTAAGCAATCCAATGGGCGAATTAGTGAACATGCACATTTAATTCAATTTTCAGAGTACAGATTGTACAGACTGATTGCAATGAGTTTTGGGATTCTCTGTGTTCTGCAAGTGGCTCTTAACATCTCCCTGCATCTTGCTGGTAAGTTTTGAAATCTGTACCAAGTATCATTCAAGTAAACTACTTTGTGATGCAAACGATACATCTAAATCTGAATATGCGTAATTATATGTGTATTGATATGTTTGTAAATATATGTTTAGTTATCTATACATGTACATACTTTGTTTTATTGTAGGAAGATCTTGTCCAGTGGGGTGGTTTACATATGGTTCCAGCTGTTACTATCTTTCAACCTCACGCAGAAACTGGACTGATAGCCGTGACCAGTGCCTAGAGAGGGGAGCAGATCTGATTGTTATAAACAGTCAAGAGGAGCAGGTGGCTGGCAATGTAAACACAAAACACTTGGTATTAATTATGAATTGGTTTTAGACTCATTATGATCTTCTTTCATAGGAATTTGTAAGAGCGCTCTCCGTGCATGCTTGGATTGGTCTCAGCTGCAGCGAAAAAGACAGGGTCTGGAAATGGGTAGATGGTGCACCCCTGACCAATGGCACTGGGTGAGAATGGAGAGATTACAACAACGTAGTTCAGTATTTACAAGTAAATGTACAATAACTGGACACAATGACCTGAGTGCAATCCTGCTGCTGTACACAGATATTGGTCGCGAAGAGAGCCCAACAATGCGAGAGGGATGGAGAACTGTGTTGAAACATGGGCTCGTGACCCATCTCTTCAGACCTGGAATGATGGCAGATGTGAATATGAATTACAGTGGATATGCGAGAAGGCACCTTAGTCCAACGGGTGCAAAATGGAGGCATTATGAGTGATTTTGAGCTACAGTACATTGGTCTAGTACAATGCTGTTTGTAAAGATCATTATTCACATTTTGACTTTTGACATGATAACCACAATATACAGGGCTCTTTTACTTCCTTAAGTGGGCCAAGAATTGAGTAAGTGGGAAATCCCTGGGTCTGGGTAAGAAAATATGATGTGGCTAATATGAAGTCATCAAAACTGTCAGCCGTCATGTGACTGAAATTGCATGACTTCATGATTGGTCACAGAAATACGCAGGGCCCTCTCGGAAGTTGAGTGAGTTCAGTGATTTATGATTTTGACTATATCAACGATGTAAATTTGTCAAAAATAAAACAAGGTTCCTTATTGTTATTGATTTATGTTAGTGATCTGTTCAATAAGCAGTATGCATATAGCCTGACTCTCGCCAGACCCTTGTAGTTCCGCCATGCTCCACCAGAGGCGTTTCGCTGAGCTCCACACAAGGGTCTGGACTCGAGGACAATCCAAACTCCTTCCAGGGGGCAAAAAATTATGAACCAATCAGGAGCACCGAAGCGAGTGTTTGATTCAAACAACAATGGCGGCACGCAGCGAGGAGTCTTGTGCTGACATTGATTCTGCTATTTCAACCGTTTTGTCGAATCTATCGAGTATTCATTCTTTAAAAGATTAACAGAGAATGGTTTTGAAGACATTTATTGGTGGCAAGGATGTTTTTACTCTTCTTCCGATCGGGTTTGGCAAGAACTTGAAAATGCCTAGCACGTCATTCAAGATAACAGGCAAGTGGTTTATCAAATCACATGCAAGGATGTTTTACAAGGACCCGCCTTCATAAATATATCTCCTATGGAGAAGTCCCAGATCCTTGTGTGAAGCAGACAGCGAACTACAGGATCTGGCGAGAGTCAGGTTAATATGCATATATTATGTTGGGAAAACAAAGAGAGAACTATCCTGTCCTCCCCCTCCCAGCTTCCCCAGCCCCTCTGCTCTTTCTCTGATGCCACACAGGAGGAGGTGATCCACCTGCGCCCTGGACCCTTTCACTTCAGCCCTGCTTAAGGCCAACATCTCTGCCGTCTCTCCACTCAACATCATAAACCACTCTCTCCTGGCTGGCCATATCCCATCTACATTAGAAGCTGCTGTCATCACCTTTACTGAAAAAAAAAACACCCTGGATCCACAGGGTCTCTCCAACTCACGGCTCTGTATTGAGCCCCACCCTCTTCACCATCTACATGCTCCCCCTTGGCAATATCATTAGCAGATATGGAATAACTTTCCACTGTAGGCTGATGACACACAGCTCTACCTCAGCACATCCTCCACCAGTGGCGTCATGCCCATTGAAGTTAAGGGGGCTCGTGCCCCCTCAGATTTTTCGTCCCTGATATTTTTTTTAATCATAACGTTCTGATTATACTCCATAGTAATCCATACCAGAGCCTATAACGACTCAAATGTATTCTTCTGGATGTAATAAACCTATAACTAAAGACCGGCAGCCCTTTTCCTAAATTGGTGTCTATAGCATACTGTATGTTCCCGTGGAAACTGACACGCACATTGAGCGCGCATTGTTGTGTGTTGTGTTGTGTGTTGAACTGTTACAGTTAAAGTTAGGCTACAATTTGAACAGTTGAACTGCACAGTGTTTGGACAGCTACAGTCAATTAGCCTGGATGCCAGACCGAAGTTTAGCCCCGCTTACATTCTTTTTCTGCAGGGAACTTCGGTCTGGCACTGCTCCGTTCAGCTGCTACTATTCGAGATACAGATCTGTTCGGACCAATCACGTTGTCAGGGCGGGCTTTACATGATGATTGACAGATGAACAGCAGTGAAGTTCACGGCTGCATGCGTCCTCGTTTGACGAGTTGGGTGTGAGACCATGTTGGCTTAGGTTGATTTTGATTGCAACAGAAACGCTATGGCTATGAATGCATAATTTGTTCATGCAGTTTGGCCTTTCGTTTATCTTAGCTATTGAAACGGAGGTTTTATCACGGATTCACACAACTATTTCTGAACACTTAGACCAACGTGGATATGTGGGAAAACTTCAGTTTCACTTTCACCAAGGTAAAACAGCATGTTTGGGTGATGTTGTTCCCGTTTGTTTAAAAATGTCTGTTTGCAACGTTGGGTTAACGACACACTTCCCCAGCTGTTCATTGCATACAATTTGAAGGAATTATTTTTAAAAACGAAGGAGGATGTTTTCCATATAGCCTACCCTGCTACATATTTCGTTGTCTTAGATTTCGCAGATACTGACAGCCAATAACTTGTTCTGTTTGGTTTGGTCTATCCAATGAGTGCAGAGCTATCCCCCCCGCCCTGTATCGGTTGAATCACGCCCCATAATCGCAGCTGAATGGAGCAGTTTCAGACTCATATTCTGACAAGAATTGAGTATGACGTCGTCAGGCTAACAGTCAATAGTGTTGAAGTGGTAAATATGCAATAAATCAACATTACATTTGGATGATATTAAAAAGTAGCGGAATTATTTGTGGACCTGGAAATCTTGGTGATGATCACAAAGTTCACCAAACGCTCCAAAATCGCATTTCCAGGGAAGCCGGGCTTCTCAGGGAGTGAATGGGCAGTGGGATGTAGCCCACCAGGACGAACTCTTTTATCTACCGCTCTGAACGTGGCTAGAACTCGTTGATTGAAAGCTATGTTGCGATTGGAGAGCAGTGTTGGGGAGTAACGCATTACATGTAATTGAGTTACGTAATTTAATTACAAAATAAATGTAACAGTAATATATTACAGTTACTGTAGAAAAAATTGTAATTCAATTACAGGTACCTTTGACATTTTTCAAAATTACAATTTGAATTACATCTCAATATTGTCAGCAAAACCTTGCAAAGAATATTGTATGTAAAAATAACTGTTTCCCTCCACAGCCATAGCTTGATACAGGACCTTCTGATAGGCTCTATCACGTCTACAGCGCATCAGCGTAGGCCTACATGCCTGCCTGTAAACGTGTTATGATTATCATTATATTATCCTTACAAAAAATGTGATGCTAATTCATGACATTGAATGCCCTTGCTGCCTTGTGCGCTTGTACAGAACTGCTCGGCAGCCTGTAAACCAAGGCCGAAATCTTCGCATGGATTTGGGGACTATATATATCAATAAAAAATCGGAAAAGTAATCAAAAAGTAATCAAAAGTAATTAGTTACGTTACTCAGAAAAAGTAATTCAAATAGTTACACTACTATTACATTTTAAACAGTGTAACTTGTAACTGTAACACATTACATTTCTAAAGTAACCTTCCCAACACTGTTGGAGAGGAAGAGTTTCAAGTTCAGGGATGCGTTGACGTTAGTGTTGGCAGGTGAAGTCAAAGCCAAGGTAAGTTGCAGCTCAAATTCTTGTATATTTGTGAGCAATACAGTCGGTTTCTATTTATCCTATACTCTGCAAATAAAACCGTAATGGGGAATTAGGTTCTTACGGTGGTGTATTGGTGGTGTATTGCTGTCACACTAGAAATGAAAAAAAAGGCTCAGTATCAAGTAATTACGTGAAAGTTTCTTGTTAGAACAAGATCTTTTTCACGTTTTAACAAGATACGTTTCATGTTATTACATGAAATGATCACGTTATTTCATGATGATATTTTCACGTTATATAACATGAAAATATCATGTTATTTCAAGATATGATATTTTCACGTGTTTACAAGATATTTATCCTGTATTACATGAAATTTTCACGTTATTTTATGACAACGAAACTTAACGAGACCAGGCTGGAGAGCCCATGGCTGGCATATAGGCTGAATGAGAACAGGCTCTCGTGTCTATGAACATGCACCCTGGCTGCTATTGCAGTGCTGCTTGATGAGTGTTTGTTTTTGTGCATGTGTGTAGCCTACAGTACGTAGTCGCCAGCTGACCAAGTAACAGGAGCAGGCCTGTGTGTATCGGCAGAGAGCCGCTGCGGAGGCGGATAGAGAGGTGAGCAGGAGTAGCCTGCTCACACAGTCTGATAGTTATGCTTCATCTTCTCATCCACTTGACGCAACTTAATGCAAGAGGGAGAAAGGGCCTTGATACATTTGCGAATATTTACGCAATTTGGCTGGTTTGGTGCCGTAGCTTGCATGTCAGGTCATCGTGGTCATATTTAGGGCTGTGGGGAGAGGCTGCTGGGAGTGAAAAGTGAAGCGCAGCAGTTACACAGTGCAGTATGGAGCCCAGGAAGGGTCAGGTGGGTGAATATTTTTTAAGTGCACTTTTGCGTTCCCTCGCAATACTTTTTGCGTTCCCTCGCAATACTTTTGCGTTCCCTCGCAATAACTTTTGCGTTCCCCCGCAATAATTACGTATATGTGGCGGGGAATTTGCCATTGACTACGCCACCCCAGGTATTAGAGGGAACCCAGGGAACATCCTCTAGAACCAGTTACTGTGCGTTCAGACCAAGAGCGACTTGAGCTTCCAAAATCGCTCTGGACGCCCTGTAAAGGACACCGTGGGAAGCTGGGAAGCTTTGGCCGCTCCTGGCCGCTCTGACGTAGTAGCATTCTATGTTCGTTGAAAGTCTTTTGGTCGCTGAACCGCGTCATAGCTCATTACCATAAAGTTAAACCACTTTCAACTTTCTCTAGTCGCTCAAGACGCCCAAAACGCGACGCCGACGGATTCGTCGCTGCTGGCAGCTGAGAGAAGCCGGCTTCCATTAAAAATGAATGACTTCCGGAATCTTTGGAAGCTCAAGTCGCCGGCGGTGTGAACACACAGTTAGACACACAGATCCGTGGGTGAAAAGGCAGAGACGTCCCATTACATATATTTATAATTTTATTAAATAACAGCGACAAAGACATGTACACAGACACGCGGGAGTTAGGCTGTGACATGGCAGGTAACCCTAACAGGTGCTCTACCCCAAAAGAGGGCAATCAAGTGCTCCACACAGGCACGACAAACAGGTGGACTAGCAGTACTACAGTAGCATTACACACAGCACAGCACACAAAAAGAGGAGTAGCGACCACTAAATGGAGTTCCCCCAAAGAGACAGCCCAATACAACAAATCACAGGGACACAAATCAAAGTACTACACAAACACCTAACAAGCCATTGGCAAATGGCAAACAAAACACAAACTTGCACTTACATGTATACACATACGCACAAACTCAGACACACAGGAATGCCACCAGCAGAAGACAGCAGGACCAAACGGGAAGAAGCTGGAGCCACCCGAACCAACTTCACTGGCCGCCACTACGATGTTGCCGGGAGTGTGGCTGGAGAGCACAGGCCAGAACATGCAATATGCACACACACACACACACACAGACACACACACAGTGTTGATAAAAGCGCAGAAACAGAGCAGCCTCGTCTGTCGGATTCCACTCGAGCTCAGGCCTACAAGAGTGGGGAACATCCTTACAATCAGCTCAATCACTGAAATCATAAAATAAAACTAAAAGGAACCTACCACTATGGAAGTACATGAAGTACAAATGACAAGGGAGCAGGCGCCATGGGGCAGGGTGCTTCCAGCAGTCCTTGACGGACCAAAGCAGATCCAGTGCACAGGGCGAGTGAATCTAATTGCTGGCTTGCTGCAAAACAGCCATATAGTACCGACCAAATGCTAGGGACAGAGCCCATGGAGCTGGGGTGAGAGCCGTCCGGGGATCACGCATCCAACAGACCCCTTCCAACATGGCCTCTCTTCTACCCCCTTTACCCCAGGATCTGAAGGCCTTTTCACGTGCAAGCAATTAAGCAGAGGGGCGGGGCAAGGAGAGCAAGTTAATTGCTACCCATTTGGAACTAAGCAGTCTTCGTCCTGTTACATTCACGCCTATGTCCTTTAAGCCGCAGGTTCCGTTTGCGGAGTGGGAGGGGTAGAGAGGGAGCGAGGGTGTGTGTGAGATTGGAGTGGGAGAGAGAGGCATGTTACAGGGACCTGAGCAATGTGAATGTAGGCTATATTGTTATAGAGATCACAAAATAAATCCTCGGATCCAAACCACTGTGCAAGTTATTAACCTGCATGCTGTTGTGAAGGAGAGAGGGAGTTAACCCGAGTCAGTTCAAGTACCTCGGCCCTAGGAGCAGCCAAATAAGTCTCCCCTGAAATCTCAAACTACGTTCTAATCTAAGACATAAAGACAACATTGGGCGCAATACTGTAGGCTAGCCTAGGCTACGTCTGGTTAATGCGCTGTCAACTCTCATACTGCGCCGAAACAAGACAGTTCTTCAGCAGACGCTTCAGAGTTTTCATACTTATAATCACATTGTGTCTCACAGACAAATCCGCCAGTATATTGCTGTATGTGAGCCCCAGGTTAAAGTAAAACTTAATGTCCAGATTATCCATGAGATGAACTGCAGTCCATGTAAACCTGTATGGTAGGCTAATGTATGGATGTTGAGTCATGTTTCATGAATCAGTCATGAATGCTTCATGCAGTTCATGACAGCTGTTATGAATGTGTTATGAATGAACCCGTCAAGTAAAGTGTTACCAAAAAGATTCACCCACCTGACCCTTCCCGGGCTCGGTAGTGCAGGCTGCTGGAGAGCACGGCAAAGGAAATGTTTAAACAACAAGCTTTTTGAGATCAATTTATCTCTACAGTAGGTAATCATCAACACGGCCCAAAACGCCACACCGGGATTCTTCCCGACTCTCCCGATTGCCACTCCACTGCATACAGGTGCAGAATATTCTGGACAATGCTCGGGTGTTCGCATATAGCCTATATATATTCGCATATAGACAATATCATCCACAAGTAAATAACTGGAGAATCGTCATAAACCGAGCTTAACATAGAATTTGATTGACTCATGATGTGAGCCATAGTGACCAACCTTTCTTGCCCCTCCTTCCGTTTAGTTTCATTATCATGAAATAACGTGATAATTTCAAGTAATAACATGATAAATATCTTGTAAAAACGTGAACATACTGTATCATATCTTGAAATAACATGATATTTTCTTGTTATAAAGTGAAAATGTCATTATCATGAAATAACGTGATAATTTCATGTAATAACATGAAACTTGTCTTGTTAAAACGTGAAAAAAGATCTTGTTATAACAAGAAACTTTCACGTAATTAGCCTACTTGAAACTTTCACATAATTACATGATACTGAGCCTTTTTTTATTTCTAGTGTGACAGCACACCACCGTAGGTTCTACAGAGTTTGTGACTTGCTTTGTTTCAGTTATGTATGGGCTTTGTAGCCAGATAGCTCGCTATAACGCCTGGCAAGGCTAATGTTTACTTGAATTTTAAAAGCCATTTGATAGTCTCCCCCACCGGGGGAGATTGAAAATAGAACAGCAAGGCAGATGAACGTACGGAATAGCCACATAGAAATAACTAGTTCCAAATGTAAACTTCCTCCAAAGTGAGCTGATAATGTAGCCAAGCCAGGTGACATGTCTCAGAATTCTAAGGTAGCCTATGTTTGGTCTATTCTGGGATTTTGGGATCCAATATAGCACCCTAATAACATTTATCCAATAATTGACAACCACCCCACCCCCCCATCCCCACCCACCGTCGGAAAATTATCGCGACGTCCCTGATTGTGCCCTTTAAGAATTTTGGCTTGCATGACGCCCCTGACCTCCACTTCATCTGCACCCCTGCCAACATCCACACTGGCCACCTGTCTAGGAGATAGAGGCATGGATGAAGCTCAGCTTCCTTCGACTGAACAGCTCCAAAACAGAAGCCATCCTAGTTGGCACACCACATCAGCTCCGCTCTTCCACCATCATCAGTATCACCTTCTCTGACCAAAACATCTCCATATGTACATCTGTCACCAACTAGTTGGGTGTTAAAATTGCCCCACAACTCACCTTTGACATCAAAAACCTCTATAAGACTTCATTCTACCACCTTCAGAACATCGCCAAACTCCGTCCAACACTCACCCTGGGGGATGCAGAGAAGCTCATCCACCTTTGTCTCCTCCAGGCTGGACTACTGTAATGCACTCCTCATCGGGATCTCTGGCAAGAGCATCCAGAGACTCCAATATATCCAGAACAGTGCTACCAGGATCCTGATGAGGGTGCGCAAGCATGAACATATCACCCCCATTCTGAAAAGTCTTCACTGGCTCCAGGTTCATTTCAGAATCGAATATAAGACCTCACTCCTCACCCACCAGTGCATATACGGACACACCCCCCCTTTACATACAGGAACTCCTCACCCCAGACCTCCTCACGCACCTTCCGGTCTAACAATAACACCCCACAGCATGAGTGATGGGGCTTTCTCCGCGGCTGCTCCCAGGCTGTGGAACGCCCTCCCTGAGGGCCCCACAGAATACTGACACTTACAAAAAAACAAAAAAACAATGCTCAATGTTTTTTTATAGACATTTTTTTATTTTTTCTTTCTTTTTATTTGTTTCAATTATGACCGCTGTGAAGCCATACAGGTTTTGTCAGATTTTTTTATCTGATACATACACACAGGCTGTGCAGTGATGATCAAGCTACTTAGAAAATGCAGTAAGCTAATCTAGCTGCTCTATATTAAATGAAGCTTACCTACACAAAAGCTACCTAAAAGACAAAATGTAGCAAGCTAAGTTACATAAATGTATGTAACTTATTTTTAACTACAAGTAGTGAAGCTACTGCCCATTAAAATAGCCCCACATCATCACATACCCTTCACCATACCTGGAGACTGGCATGGTGTTTTTGTGGTGATGTGGGGCTATTTTAATTCCAAAGACAAAGGGAAACTTATCAGGATGCATAATATCCTAGATCCATGAAATACAGCTGGCCTTCAAAATTAAAAACATAAAAAAAATCTTCCTGCTTCTATGGGAATTTTATATCATCTTAGTCAACTTTAGCATGGGTTCAAATATTCTCCCCACTGTGTCCCAAATCCCAAAATATGTTAGGCCCTTTTTCTGATTTACTCATACATTTAGTGAATTGCACATGCCAGCATGGTTCCTCTTTTTGCCGAGTATCACATGCAGTGTGCAATAAAAGACAGGAACCAAAGCACATCCTCAGTAAATAGGCAGCAGTACTGAAGTAACATGGAGACGACTGTGGACATGAACGACTATCAGAACTCCCCTCATGGCCGGCCCCAGTCGTGGCGCGACTGGCTGGGGCACCTGCACCGCACGCCGGCGACCCGGGTTCGATTCCCGCCCCGTGGTCCTTTCCGGATCCCACCCCTATTCTCTCTCCCACTCGCTTCCTGTCACTCTACACTGTCCTGTCACATTAAAGGCATAAAAGCCCCAAAAAATATACTTAAAAAAAAAAAAAAAAAAAAAAGAACTCCCCTCATGGCCAACATGCCCAGGCCCCTGCATGCCAACATCACAAAGGTAAAACTGAGGAGACTCTAAAGGAGGAATCAGTGTTGTTCAAATTGGTTTAGAAGGCTAACTGTTTGGCTCTTAAGTTAAGAAACCATACATTTGTCTCATTTGTTCTGACAAATGAGACAAAATGGGTGTGCCATATGGCTTACATGCCTGTAGCCAGCTGAAGTCACAGAAGTCTGGACCTTGATCATTTTTTAGAGCTAAATGTTGGATTTTCAGCTAAATATTCACCTGACAGAAAAAAACAATCAGCAGTTTAAAATGTCTCTGTGTCAAGTGCATTCTTATACATAGCGGTATTCAGTGTTTGGAAATAATTGGGCACATTACTAAAACAAAATGCAGTCCATTTTAGACAATAGAGTAACTTTGTTAAATTGACAGAAGCGTTATGTCATAAATATTTATGACATGTTTATATATATGACATGTTCATGACAGTGTCATGTCACTCTTATGTAGCTACCTTCAAGTAAAGTGTAACCAAAATATGTATACTTCCTTTGGGACGTGGTAGCTTTTTAGCCTATGAGCAGACAAAACATCACTGTTCTTTGACACACTGGTTTCATAGTGCAGAGTTTACACTGTCCATCCTCACTGTAAAGCAGATTGTGGGTTGTTGTTGACACTATGAGCTACAACCTCACATGACGGTTTTATCCACTGCTAATAGAATATAATACAGCGTTCATGTAATCCAAAGTATTTAAAATATGTTATTCACTTTGAGTAATCTATTGGAATACGATACGGCATAGACATATGGATAAACATTTCTCTCTGCTGGATAATTTTCAATTAACCGAAATATTGGTGTAAATATTACCATGATCAAATCTTCACCTTTGGGTTACTGCACAACGATCACTGATCACATAAAAGTCAGCGCGTAATAAATCCATAAGACATAGGAAATGTATGGAATAGGGTCACATTACATTACATTACATTTGGCTGACACCTTTTAACCAAAGCGACTTACACATCTCCTACTATACACTTACATGCACATTTAATACAATTTACACACATATTTGATCATTTTCAGAGTACAGATTGTACAGACTGATTGCAGTGAGTTTTGGGATTCTCTGTGTTCTGCAAGTGGCTCTTAACATCTACCCGCGTCTTGCTGGTAAGTTTTGAAGTCTATCAAAAATCATTCAAGTAAATTAGGTAACACTTTACATTACAGATCGGTAATAAGTGGGTAATGTTATGGTAATAATATCTATGCAATTTAATGGTAATAATATTTTGAAACTACATATTACAAATAATAATGTGTAATTTCTAGAGAATTACTGTGCAATTACCATGACAATGCAAATCACTTGGAATTAAGAGTAAAATGGTAATAACTGCTGTAAATATGTACTTACCGAAGCAATAAATATTTAGGATAAATTATTTGTAATATGTGGTTTAAAAATATTTTTTGAAATTGCATTTATATTACCATAACATTACCCACTTACAGTATTACCGATCTGTAATGTAAAGTGTTACCGTAAATTACTTTATATGTATATGTATGTAGAATTATGTGTATTGATATGTTTGTAAATATATATATTTAGTTATCTATACTTGTAAATACTTTGTTTTATTGTAGGAAGATCTTGTCCAGAGGGGTGGCTTACTTATGGTTCCAGCTGCTACTATATCTCAAACTCACACAGAAACTGGACTGCTAGCCGTGACCAGTGCCTAGAGAGGGGAGCAGATCTGATTGTTATAAACAGTCAAGAGGAGCAGGTGGCTAGCAATGTGAACGCAAAAACACTTGATATTGATTATGAATTGGTTTTAGACTCATTATGATTCTCTTTCATAGGAATTTGTAAGAGCGCTCTCGGTGCGAGCTTGGATTGGTCTCTGCTACAGCGAAGAACACAGGGTCTGGAAATGGGTAGATGGTGCCCCCCTGACCAATGGCACTGGGTGAGAATGGAAAGATTACAACAACGTAGTTCAGTATTTACAAATAAATGTGCAATAAATGGACACAATGACCTGAGTGTAATCCTGCTGCTGTTCACAGATATTGGTTACTAGGAGAGCCCAACAATGCGGGAGGGATGGTGGAGAACTGTGGTCAGACATGGGCTCGTGAGCCATCTCTTCAGACTTGGAATGATGACAGATGTGGCCACAGATTTCAGTGGATGTGCGAGAAGGCACCTTAGGTCAACTGGTGCAAGATGGAGGCATTATGAGTGATTTTGAGCTACAGTATTCATCTATTGTTGTTGTTTTTAAAGATCATTACCGGTATTCACATTTTGACATTTGACATGATAACCACAATAGAGATGGTCTGATTATATGTCACTGTAATCTTCTGTCTGAAAATCCTCGAAGTATTGATGGTGAATAAGGTTGATACAGTATGGCACTGAGTAAGTACACACACACACACACACATGCATGCACACATATACACATCCACATGCACAGACACACGTGCATGCACACCCAGATACACACGCATGCATGCACACACACACACACACACACACACATACACACGCGCACGCGCACGCACGCACACACACACACACACACACACACACACACACACACACACACACATCCACATAACCAGGTACACACACTCACACTCTCTCTCTCTCTCTCTCTCTCACACACACACACACACACACACACACACACAGGCATGAACATATAGTACTCACACACACACACACACACACACACACACACACACGCACAGGGGATGGAAAGAAGGAGACGGAGACAAATTGACAAGTGTGTGATTTATTTTTGCGTAGAGGATGTACTTGACTGAGTGTTGGTCATATTTTGCACCACTAGATGGTACATCTAGTATTATATTATTCTGAGATCTCCTTTGCTGTTGTTTACTTCATTTGTCTGTTAGTCATATTTTCTCTCATTTGTTGTGGTGTTGTTATTACATTGTCTGTCATTATTTTTTTTTTTTTCATTATTATTATTATTATTATTATTATTATTATTAAAAACTATTTTTAAAAACTGCTAACTGTCAGTCTGAAGAAGGGTGTTCGCCCGAAACGTTACTTGATTAAAAACAGTTTAAACGTGGAGTTCAGTGTGCAGATCCAGCTTTGCTTGTTTCATGCATTTTTTTTAATTTTTTTTTAAAATCCAACATCTGTTAGCCTCTGGATGTGCGCGCCTGCTCTCTTAGATTTAAAACTGATACCTGTCACTGTCTAAAAAGAAAAATAGCTTATTATTATTGGAGAACAGAGCATTGGTAATACAGCTTGTTTAGAGGCCAATGCATATTATACAGTGAAAAGTCAAATATAAGTATGAGACAGCAGATAGTTATGTCTGACTCATAATAATACAAGACCCAATTGCAGAAGCCCAAAGACTAAAATAGAAATGGCACAAGTGTGGCATGAAACAGTTCCGGTCCATTTCAAAGAACATGACTCCTCCAACATCATTGGCAATGTATGTGTGTATTACCTTGTATGAGTGCATAGTTCATACAGGAAAATTGGACTTACGCCCTTAATTAGTGACAACGCAACCTAACCAATCACCTTTGCCTCCTATACGCCTGCACTAGTTTAAATTCTCCGCGGTCTCCGCTGCCAGATTCACCCAGCTCTAAGACGCCGCTTATTTGCTCCCTCCTCCTCCCCAGCTCCACCTGTCTAGATCTGCTTATAGTATAAAGGGGGGTTTTCGTTAATTTCTACTTGTCTTATTTATTGTGGCAGCTATTTACAGTGTTACTTGTATTTTATGCAGCTTCAGTTTTGCAGCTTTGCAGCTTTAACTTTGCAGCAGCATCTTGAGCAGATCTAGGGCGCCATGACCAAGCATACTACCTTGTACTTACACTAATAAAAATCTTATTTACTAATTCTGAGAGTTTCCCGTCTGAACTGTATTACTGGTCGGTAGTTATTTAAGGTCTTTCACTTCCTTACCAAGTAGGCCAAATAGGAAAATCCCTAGGTCTGTGGGCAACACAAAATATGATGTGGCTAAAATTACTCATATTGTGGCATGTCAAAACATGCGTCAGGGCTGCCAACTCTTCAGATCAGCTTGGAGTGAGATTTATTACAACACGGTGGTCTTTCTGCTGGGCCTTACTGTCGCACCTCCAACGGCACCTGTGGTGGACTGTGCATGGCAGGGGTGCAGTCCTCCATGAGACAGGCCTAAACCTGACCGCGTACCGTCCATAAGGTTTTGTTGCAGGGTCTTCAGCTGGGGACCACTACTCATTGACGTTTGGCTCCTTAACCCAGAACATCTCCTGGTAGCGGGCCAGTGACCAGGAACGTCTCCCTGACACCCCCAGCAACAAAACATGAATGTTACTCCCCTTGTCTAGTCATCTCAGCCAGAGCTGGTGGCTTGCTTCCTCAGCTTCCTCAGAGAGCTCTCTGGTGGATGTGCTCAGTGTGGCTTCATGTAGTCCCAGGTCCTTGAGCAGGCGTGATATTGATCTGCCCAGAAATCCTCTTTCTCCCACCTCCACTGGGTACAGCCTCACACTCCATCCATTTTCTCTGCAGACCACAGCACCACGTCAGGTCTTAAGGTGGTGCTGCATATCTCCTGTGGGAACTAGCTGCCTACCCAGGTCTGCAGTACCTCCCTCTTTCCCACTACCCCTGGTGTTGGCAGGTGGTCTCTTGCTGGTATGCATTGCGAGTTCCCCCTGCCTGAGGAAGTGGATACTGCATTGGCACTCTGATGGACTCTGGCTGTTTGCCTCCAGTCGTTTTGCAACCCGACAGAACATGCTGGATTAAAGCACTGTTGGGCCCGCAGAGGTCACAGGATTGCTCTGTTCCAAGCCACTGGCGAGGATTTTGAGGGCTTAGGAGGGTGACATACACTCTTAAAAAAAGTGTTCTCAGGGTGCTATATAGAACCACTCAGGCATTAAAGAACCCTTAGGGTTCCTTTGATGGACCCTTCAAAATGGTTTAATGATCCATTTAGGTGTACCATAGCTATGGATGTTAGTCTGTTGGGGAATAACTGAAAACACCAAAAGTTGCGTTTTGGAGAGATTAGATGGAGGTACTGATCTTTCATCCAGCCTGAGATATCCTTAAGGCGTGCAGAAATACAATCTGAAACGCTAGTCATCAGGTGGGAAAAACAGGTAAAGTTGAGTATCTTCCACATAGGCAAATCCATGGGTGCGAACGATCTCATCTAAAGGAGTAAATAAATAGAGAAAAGAAGGGGCCCTTATATGGTGAGGTTATGAGACATTATATCTGTCTTTGCCAAGACACGCTGAATGAATGTCTTTTAGGATTCAAACCAGTTATGAGCTTTCCAGACAGAAATGGCCAGCTCAGATAATGCAGAGAGGAGAATGCATGGTTTATCAGGGACTGCAGAAGAAGTCAAGCAGAATTACAACTGACAGGGCACTGTCAACCTTGCTCTGATAGATGCATCTCTGAAATGACATAATTTTCTCTTAGCAGCTCTAAGTTCCTTTCGGTTTATGAGCCATGGGTGATGGGTTTTAGAATAAGTGAGTCAAAATGGTGGGTGAAAAGAGGACATGCTGTGTTTATGACAGGACTGTGTGGTGGTTCTCCTCAAACAAATTCACTATGACGGTGTCATTTGCACACTTCCCTATGTGGTAGTTATCAATCTCAGTACAACAGTTGTCAGAGTAGGATGGACATTTAGAAATCCAATTTGTAAAGTTACAAATAATTTCAGAACAACCTCCATAAAATCCTCACAGTAACTAGAAACTAGAAAATATCGTTTGTAGATTTCAGAGTGAAAATGCTGACAAATATTTGTTCTAATGTTTTCTTCAATGGCTGCTGGCAGTTTATTATTATTATTATTATTATTATTATTATCATTATCATTATTATTATTATTGTTGTTGTTATTATTATTATTAATTCAAAATATGCTACCCAGATTCAAAATACCCACTGCAGTAGCCTAATATTTCACTCTAATATGTCCAAAATAAAACCCAAAAGAATTCTTGATTTTTTCCAGTGTTAAGTTTTCTGTACATCAAATGTAGGCTATGCAAATCATTGCATATTTCAGTAAATAATAGCTCATTTACACATGTATAACATTTAATAAAACGTCCAATACAAAAATGTCTTCATGTAAATAATCAGCTATGTAAGATTTGAGGGAATATCTATTAGTTTTATATCACTGGATTTAATATGTCATACTGTTTACACTAAAAGTCAGGTAAGTGCTAGGGTAGCTAGCTTTTCCCATTATGAATTAGCATCAGAAAGTTGGCATCAGAAAGTATATATTCCATTGGATTTGAATGTCACAGATTAGCAAATGTACCTTTTTTTGTGTGTTTTGGCACAAGGAACACTACGCCTCTGGATATGATTTTATCTTCTGATTAGTGTAGAAAACATCTTGGGGGTTACCGGTAGACAATAAGGTGTTGATCTCTTTCTTTAGCTATTGTAATTAGGCGTAGAAGTCAAAATTGCAAAAAATGTCCCAGATTAGGCTACCTGAATTCGCCTTAGCCTGGGATCACTAACTGGGAGGATCTTGATTCCTGAATTAAAGACAATGCAGCCAACAGTGTCGAGAAACTTGACAATGGCCTGGAACAGACTAGTCTATGCGGCAGAGCAATGGTGGCTTGAAAGAAATCCTCATGTTGGATTATTGCCATCTCTGGTTTCAAGTTTCTTCCTCTTAACTCCCTTGCTGCAACTGCCACTGGTAACTTTAGAACTCTACAGTTTCCGAACCATCTAAAATCCTACCATGACCATTCCACCTCCAGTTTTTACATTTAGTTTTCAAAGCAATGTGTCTTTATTATTTCCCTAGGCCTACTTTTTGTCCACATTTTGCCTGAACAGGATTGACATTAGGATAAACTGTTTCTGATCTGATCTGAATGGCAAATCAAGAAATCAGGACTAATCTCTATAGACCCTGTAGTGCAGCATGACAACGTTAAACACATCTTACATTGTCCTGTAGCACCTGACCATTTGTTTGTTAATCAACTGGGCATATTCTATGACCCATACCCGCCCACACACGACCTACAACTTCAGAGTGGTTCCATAGGCCATTTCCAGTTCCGTTCTTTGCATTTGTATAATAAAACGATCAATTCAGCATTATATAATTATTGTGGAATTTATTAGGGGAAGACCATTGAATGTAACAGTGATAAATAAATATTTCACATGTGACCAAAAATAATATTAGGGTTAATTTGCAGTAAAAATACAAAAATGTGATCTAAAGCCTGTTAAAACACAGGGCAGCGATATAATAAATAAAAGCAGTATACGTTAATAAATAAATAATATAAATAGATCAACCTTCATAAATACTTTGACACATTTAAATATGACAATATGGTATGTTTTTCTGGTTTGCATCCATAAAGTTCAGTAGTTAAAATGCTGGCTCCGTCTGAGGTGCTGAAGTGGTGGTGGTTGCTGATGCAGATCATATGAAAAGGTTGTCTGTTGTCAAGACAAACGCTGGTTCTTGTTTCATGGTTTTCTGCTGTAAAGATGAAATTGATTAGATTGAAACAAAATGCATACAAACTGTTCAACTCAATGCCTTATCAGCTGTGTAAAATAATTACAGAAAAAGGCTTGGACATAATTCTGTAAGTAGGCTACATATTTAAATACAATCAAACTGAAATACTACAAATTCAAAACAACTTCATGAGTGAAGTAAATACAAAATTAGCCTCAATCTAATCAAAATGTCAGACGTTCAGCATTTGACTTACTTGGAAAGGATCTTTTGAATGACTTTCTTAACCCAAGGAGCCTTGGTGTCCAAGCAGATCTCCTGAGCTGTGCCTTTTAGTGTTGCACTGCAGGTGATAGAAGACATGTGAGACAGTTAGAGATGAGGCCAACCATTCAGAGACAGAGAAACTGTTGTTTTTTCTACAGGATAAGCATGCCTCCATTAACTGCTCTGCTATTTGCATGAACACTCAAAAGAGTCAATGCTGGCAAAGTGTCCTGGGTACCAAAGAGGCAGAACTCACATAATTTCTGTGTCCTCACAGTGGGGGGTGGGAGGAAAGAGTTCCACGCTCTCAATCAATTTTCCAATTCTTCGGCTCTCCGTCTCGATGCAACGGCAGCGAGGTTCCACACCAAGGCCTCTCAAACTCATGCCTGCAGTCAGGAAATGAATAGCTCAACATTAGTTATACTCTATATGACAGCAAAGGTGGAATGAACACTGTTAAGTCATCCAAGGTAGTTGAAAACTCACCCTCTGACATGCTGATAATGGCAAGGAAGGTTGCAAAAACCACAATGGAGATTCGGCTCATTTTTCCGAAGGCTTTAAGGTTCTTTCCAATGATAAAATAACACTGACAAGGTTGCAGTGGCGGTTGTTGCAGTTGTAATCTTTTTGTGCTGGTAGAGCGGAGAGTGTCTTCGTCTATCGCCTTGAGGCTTGAATGTGCCGCGGAGCAGATAGCAGGATCCTTTTAAGGCTGAGTCTTGGAGGTGAGTCAAGCAAGGGGTTTCGCAATCATCGAAATCTGGGAAAGTCTAGACTGACGTCACGTTCAAGTCAGCAAAGAATAACTCTTTTCAGCCTTAGCTGTCCGTTAGTCAAAATATTAGTGTCATTTGTTGTCATTTGTACGGAAATTTTTCTTGATTTGATATTTTTGTATTCTTAACTTGCATAATTCATGCATGTTTATTACTTTCATTTATCAGTTAAACATTTGCTAGAGAGATGTTAACACTACATTTCTTCGAGTAACATTTGCACATGTCATGGATCAGGCTGGTTTTAATTCAAACAAAGTTCAAATTCTAATTTATTATAGCGACAATAACAATCTAGATTATATCAAAGCACATGAGCAAAGAGCCGAAGGCTATCTTTGCTTGTAATACCAAACCACAGATATTTAGCCGATGACAGACATAAGTACTGTCGTCAGAGGCACTAGGGATCACAGATTATGATGCAGGAAGTATTTTCTTGCCAGATACTCTTCAGTGGTCCGTTGGTTGACTGTGCAACATGTGCAAGTCCAATCCTGTCACTTCCCATACACTTCACTTGAATTGACATTCCTCGTCTGCTGTCACAGACAACTCATTTGCACAGCACTTACACAGATTTCAACAGCACAAGCTTCAGAAGACTAGTAATCTTTTGTCATATAAAGTATCAAAGGAACTGTATACAAGTGCAGAACATCAGCCGGATGGTGATGCACCTGAAAACCCCCCACTTTCACCATTTTATGACTTTGCCTTCACATGACTTTCTGTGATGCATATGTGCAGTTATGCCATGCTCATTTTACTTGCATGGAGACTATGTATCTCTCTCTTTGTCTCTCTCTATCTCTCTCTCTCTCTCTCTCTCTCTCTCACACACACACACACAAAACCTGATAAGGATTTTCCTGCCCTCTTTTCTTTCTCAGACCGATACCTTTTCCAGGCCTATATAGCTGGTACCTGAAACCTCTGAGGGGGATTTCTTGCTAATGTCAACTAAGCTGTATAAACATGGGACATACTGTGTAGGAAAAACAGGATGACATACAAAACTTAAGAAGGCGCATAGGGATAAAATCTCCTGGGTGAAACTCCAGAAGCTTATCTGAAACTCCCACCATGTCTCTCAACTTCACAAACAAAAACAAAACACGCAAACCGAATTTCACACTGGCAAAATATTCAGCATGAAATCACTTCCATGTGCTGTACTGTACCTTTAAACATGTAACATCAATAAGGCTACATGGATAACACACATTAGTGGTTTATCAAATGTTCTACTATAGAAACTTAAAAGTCTAAGTCAATCTTATTTGTACAGTATAGCACATTATCATACATAATTGTTATTCAATGTGCTTTACACAGACAGAACAGACAAATACATTTGAAATAGTTCAAGACTTAGATAAAACAAACAAAAAAATAGAATGAATTAAAATGAAGAAATAAATAAACATAAAACAATCCACGTGGCCTATATCAGCAAATCAAAGGCAGTAGAAAAGAGTGCAGTTTTAAGTCTCTTTTTAAAACCGTTGGAGCATATCTAATCCGTCTAACCAGTGGGCGGCATAATGACTTAATGCCATTTCACTGTTGAATTACTGAACTGCTTTCACTTTACTGACATGTGATGTGAGTGAGGGAGAGTAATAGGTGTGCCTGTGTGTGTCTTCCGTCTCTACGAAAGTTAAATTGTAACTCCTCTAAAGGAAGTATTTTATATTTCTTGTAAAACACCTCTATACCTCGTATGGGGACAACCACCTGGAAATACACACCCTTCTGCATGCCATTACTCTCAAGTAAAAATGAATGACTGTGCAGTGCAATGTCCTGTTCATTTACTGGACACATTCAAATGGAGACAGTAAACTGCTCTACACCCCGCCTCTCCCCCATCCCATTGAGGACCAATGGAAATAAGCTTTTTAGTTTTACTGTGTTATCCTTGATATCTTTGTAAGAAGGTGCGTGAGAAGCAGATCTCTGTTGTCGCAACTCTGTATCTATATGGCTCTGCCCTTACCCAGCACCAAAGATTCTAGAACAGAGCTCTGTTCTAGAATCTTTGCCCAGCACCTTCCAGGCAGCGTTGCCTTGCAGTCGATGGTGGCAGGCCAATAAAAACTTTACTCCGGCATGACTGGCTCTACGGTTGATGAACCATGGTTGATCTGATGATCATGATAAATCATCATGCCCACATGCCATCAAAATCATCCATAACATGTCCAAAATGGTAAATAGTGAGTCTGGTGCATGATCTAAAAATCACTACCTTACTCTCTGTAAAAATTAGTTCGCCACTGACCAAGAAAAACCTGGTTCATAGTGAGAGCTACATATAAAGCACAGCTGAAGAATCACGGATATAATTTTCATTGGTTTAAAGGATGTTATGCCCAAAACACACACATGACTGATTAAGAAACATAAGAACAACCTTTTTTGTGCCAAGTCCTCAAAGTTTGACCACATAATCATGCCACGCCTTTAATTTCTATAAACTTTATGTTAAATTTAGAAACTATTCTTTGACTAATGCCCTTTTATGCTTTTATTATTTTATTATTATTATTTTTAATATCATCATTTCTTATACCTGTTTGCTGTTGTTTATGTAAAGCACCTTGAATGAATAAATAAACTTGACTAGACTGATCTTAACCCTATATGCACAAAAAGAGGAGCCCTCCCCTTCAGAAAGTGTGCAAATCCATACTGTACACACAGAGAGACATAGGTATCATTCACATACACCCCTGACAGACTTCTCCTACCCTCTAAAGCCATGCCTTAATCATATTTGGGGTCCCACATTCAAGGGTCAACCTAACCTAGGGTTCTCTAGTGCGGTTCATACAACAGGTACACACTGGGCATGCCTTGGATGGCTCCACAGCAAGCCAGCCCACTTTTTACACCATTTATAATGAGAGGAGAGAAGGGTCACCCCATTTGCCCTTGAACTTTGGGCCTCAGGTGCTAAAGCTGTAGCCAAAGAGGCAGGATGAGTGACTGCAGTCTCTATCCGCTACATACATCAATGTTTTTCTCCTCCTTGCAGCATTATAGCTAATCCTGATACTCCTTTGATGGAAAAGACAACAATGTGCTTTTATGTTCTCCAAAATCCTAAACAAAAATGCTGAAAACAGCATGTCTAGCTGACTGTGTAGTGACATATAACACAAAATACATCTTTACCGCTCCAGTCTCTATTCTATCTGAACCTCATTCCACAAACAATTTGCAAATTGGTAAACATTTACATTGTCCTGAAAGACAAAATATTGTCAAAAGTTGTTTATAATCCCAGAGTATCCTAGTACTATGCAATCCTTGTAATCTTATGATACCATTCATTTGAATGGACATAAAAAGTTCAATATTCGCATGTTGTTGCCATATGGCAACAAATAAATTTTGCTAATTTACAAAAAACTCATAATAAAGTTGTTTTAATGATAAATGTTTGCATAGTCCAGGTAGTGTTTTCATTTTTTTTTCTCAAAGAAATTATGCCTAAATTCAGAATTGTGACCACCCAGAGGTAAACAGAAGTATTAACAAAATATCCTAGTCATGTGACCTAACAATTTTTTTTTTTTAATCAAAATTGAAATCCCCCTTTTCAAATATAAATAGTAAAATGTAGGTTTTGTGTTACTGCCAATTAGAAACACTGAGATAAATCATGTGTTGCCATATGGAAACGCCATGCAATATAGGTATTGAGTAGGCTACATCCTTGGGAATCAACCAAATCACCAATCAAAACCAAATCATTGTATCAAAACCAAGTCGTGATACAATACACGTTTAGGGAATCATGACATCATGATAACAGTGTGATAGAGAAGTGAAAATCTGACATTTCACCATCAGCGGATGGTGAACGGATGTAAACTACTGCCCTTGGTATTCCCCATGCATATAGTGTCCAGTAATATTGACTTGCTGTATTGGAATATCCACAACAGGTCATGCATTGAGGATCTGATTAGATCATCGGACAGTTGATGTATGGTCATATGTTTTTGACAGAGACATATAAACAATGACTGAGAGGCCCAAAATAAGTAAGGCATTGTCACATGAAGTTCTCGTGGTGTGTGTATTGTGGTCCTGATTGAAAACCCCTAACTATTCACGACTTGGCATATGGCATTGTTATGACAGCTACACTAGGTATGACTAGGTATGGTAAGCCTATATTGTGGATTCTTGTGTAACATTGCCTCACATCTGACACTGACATGCAGATATGGGCTTGACACCTTCTTCAGTTAAATCCATAAAGTGCACGTTTTTACCTCAATGTATCAGCTTCATTTTGAAGGTAAACCAATGCGGTGCATGGTAGAAAATCGGTGATGTGAGATTTTGGGATCAATCCCATTTCACATTCTACATTCATGAGTCAGTGTTTGTTCTGCTGTCTGAGGATTCATCCCTCTAACCTCACTCTTGGCTGCTTCCTTGCTATTGTACAATACGATGTAGCCGTCATCAAAGACTAAATCCCTGCTACTGTACGGTAATCCAAATAAAAGCCTTACAGTTTTAAAAATGTATAGCATAACTGTATTTGCAGTTCTACATGTATATAATAAAGCATGTGTAGATGTTTACATACGCATTTGATCTCACATTCAGTGTACTCAAGCTCAGCTGTTTTTGCACAATACAGGCTCTGCAGATGGGTAACACTCTGACACCGCCATTTCAGCCAAAGGGGTGGTCTTGTTGCAATGGAAAGTTTATCTACTGTACACTTTAGATACCAGCTGTTTCTTTTTGCATTGCTGTAAAGCATTTCTAAGGGGTTTGGTTTGATTGTGAGAGTCCCAGATGATGAAATGTCATGACTCACTTCCACTGCCATTGTATAAAAAAAGAGATCTTTCCCACAGTGTGACTGGCAAATGAGGAACAGGGAAGAGTTCTTGAAAAGAGTTCCTGGATCTGAAGTTAAACATTAAAAACAAATCTGTTGAAAGTCAAAGCAAGCGCAGAGCTGGATTCTTGACCTGGTGATTAACCTAGAGATTAACTCAGACTAGAATGGGCAGTAAAACACTCGGCGGCTGTTTGACTGTGCTTGTGGCCTGCTTGGTTATCACAGATGGTGAGTTACCTATATGCTGCAGCAGCGTCACATACAAGCATATCTGCATGCATCTCACAGACATTCATCTCCACTAAACCGTGCATACAGTATGCGTTCATCTGTGTAAGTTCAGTAAATATGACTGTATTTTTCCTAGAGAAGGGTGTATGCTAAACTCAAAGAAAAGTGAAGATCCACACACCCCATTAAAGTTCCTGACGGCCCTTAAGGGCTTGAAATCATACTTCATAAAAGAAACTTAACTTTAAAAGGAAAAATACAATTAAATCCAGCTGTGCAAGTTCTGTAATTATGA
The DNA here is from genome assembly GCF_963854185.1 of Sardina pilchardus. Taxonomy (NCBI): domain Eukaryota; kingdom Metazoa; phylum Chordata; class Actinopteri; order Clupeiformes; family Clupeidae; genus Sardina; species Sardina pilchardus. The sequence goes on along the minus strand of NC_084995.1, from coordinate 20,709,111 downwards.
TTGTATTCTTCCTTTCACAAAGTAACGTTTCAAGCCCTATGGGGCCGGTGTGCATGCAGATCTTCACTTTTCTTTGAACTGCATATTTTTGATCCTGCACCCGAATCAAATGATATGAATGTGCGTGATTAAACTTTGTTTACTCAACACGTACAGTGTGCTAAACTCGCCCTTTATAAACTCAACAGGGCTGAGCCTGCGGGGGGCAGGAGCGGAGCCGCGCTGCCGCTGCATTGGGACAGAGGGCCGGCGCATCGGGAAACTGATTGCGAGGGTGGAGATGTTCTCCCCAAGCCCTCACTGCAAAGACACGGAGATCATGTAAGTGCTGAAAGTCTGTCTGTCAGACATACTTTGCTATTCTCTACCCTACAGCTGGTCTTTTTCACAGTTTTTTTTTTTTTTTGTTGTTGTTGAATTTGGTCATTTATATAAGTCTTTAGAGGTAATGACATTTTCCTCTCTCTTTCCTTTTTTGACAGTGCCACCTTAAAGGATAGTGGAAAAGAGATATGCTTGGACCCCAGTGCTCCATGGGTTAAAAAGGTCATTAACATCTTGTCAAGGTAAGTTGGTAACATTTTTGGATAAGTAAGGCATTTAAGGCACTACATCATAATCTGAAATTATATGTAATGATATGTTTCTCCTTTTCCCCCTCAGAAACCAGAGATGAAATCTGTTCCTAAAAAACTTCTACAGTAGCTACAACGCTGTCCAGTTCTGAGTGTGTGATGGCTGTGACCTAGCCTGGCATAGCCATATGTAAGCTTCCGCTCAATTTTCATTTCCCTTCACCATTACCTCTGTACGATATTAGTACAAGGGTTTGGTATGACCAGGCTGGCTGTGATCCAATGCTTGGAATATTTCTGTACTTAAACGCACTGAGAGTGAATGTTGAAGATGTATGGTTCACACATGTTCCAGGTCATGGGTACAGTACCTGTAAATTACAATATTTGTACAATACATTACAATGTTTTAAAATATTTGCACTGAACAATTATGTTTTTCAAAAATGACCTGTGATGCACAGTTTTATGAAGAGAGGCTTAGAAAAACATGGATGTACTGCACCCTCTGTTGGTGAAGTAAAAGAAGTGAAAACGTGTCTATCTGGCTCAGAGCACTGAGTATCAAGACAGAAAAGCACAAAAACATTCTGTAATCTGTAAGTGCTTCTTCACTTGGCTGAGCCTCCTAACTGTCTCTTTTAATATCAGCCATAGCTATGTAACGTAAGCTAAGGCAACGTAACACCATACTACTAACTGGTCGGTGTGGTAATATAATGTTACAATTTACAACATTTTATTTGCTGTATCTGAACTTGCATGCTGTCATATGAAGCATGGGTATGAATTCAGATTGTGGCTTTTTTGTTTTGTATTTTGTTGACTTCACCAAAAATACACGTATTTGCGTATTTGCTATAAAATGTGCCCTCTATTGGTTGATAAGAGGGAAGGCTGCAGGTCAGGAGATTAAAATTTTTCTCAAATAACATCACTTGTCAGAACAATCTATATATCTAAAATAAATCATCATTTTTCAGAATAAGTGGTTGTGTTATTTCTATGTAGTATTTGTGTAATGCACATTGCAGACAACCCCAATTCCAAAAAAGTTGGGACGCTGACCACAATGTAAATGAAAAGCCGAAGAATTTGTGGATCTCAACATCATCTACTGTACAGTTCATAATATCATTGCAGTAAGAGAATCCAGAGAAATCATTGAAAACAAGGGACAGGGTTTAGAAACAATATTGAATGGCCGTGGTCTTTAGGTATGGAATTAAAACCGTTGTCACCTCAAACTTAATTTGAATGTTGTATTTATTTATGCACATATTTATTCTGTTTTTCTTATAATATATTCTGTATACTGCATACAGTATATCTATATGAAGACTTAAGTTACAAAAGCCTCAAAATGCCACCAAATGAGATAACGATGGTGAGTATCTTCCTGGTCTGTCAATTTTTAGGCAAAAACCTATAGGAACTTGATAAAAAAAATGCTCATTTAAAAGAAAAGTTGTCAGACAGATTTTGTTTTCCATCTGAACTCTTCATATTATTCTTACCAGCCTATTACAATGATACTGCTACTACATTGATTGTACATACTGTATATGTACATGTTGTTCATACATTATTCAAATAACATAGCCATAGCCACATACAAGGTAACTGCTATACTTCAAATATTTATATTTAATTGATATTACTCTAGACCACCTTCTGTAAACCAACTGTATACTACTGTTTACGCCTCACTATATTTGCTATCCTGTCTATGCACCCACCACCTGTCTATACTTTGTACTGTATATCGCATTGCATTTTTCTGCTCTTTGCACCTCTGGTTAGATGCAAACTGCATTTCATCTTTATTCTTGTACCCTTTACAATGACAATACACTTTAATCTAATCTAATATAATCTAATTTGCATTCGAATGAACACATTTGAGTAATTGCATGGAGAAACTGAATTTGAATTGTATATGCTGAAATTGAATTCATTAGATTGAAACTGAATATCAGTCAACTTGAAAATGAAGTCAAACTTATTTGCTCTGATACACAAATTATCCCCACTGGAGATTTCGCTCTTTGCACTTTCACATGCAGTTTGAGTTTCTGATCATCTTCCTCCAGATTTCGTGATATTATACTGTGTGTAACACTATAAATGGGGAAGGAGTTTGAGTTGGTTTCTAACTAACTAGGTATTGTGCAAGTGCTAAATGGTGTCAGATTTGTCATTGATGATGGATGATGTTGAAAGCTCTCTAGAGAGTTGGTGTATTGTGTACATACAGTATGAGCAACTTACACACGTTACTCATCTGAATCATCTTGAATCTCAATATTCTGAAGAAGGCAAGGTTTACGTAGGTTTTCATAATTTAGCACACCCTTGGAGTAGTCATTACAGTTTCACAAATACAAACATATGGAAAACAAATGAATGAATAACTGGTGTATGTGTAAATAAAGTATTTATTAAAAACATTTTTGTCAGGAATAAAAATGCAGATTCTCTTGTGAGAAACCATTACATTGAGGCACATTGTTCTATATAAAAATGATGACTATAGTTGATGCTACAATTATGTTGCCTTTTTCAAAAGAGCATGTATGGGTGTCCTTACAACAGTGCAAAAACAGCATGAACCTACTTTATAATACCTACTTAGAATGTAAACATTGGCTCTGACAGGGAGAGAGAAAGAAAAGAAACAGTAATGATCTTCTTGTGAGATAGACCGGCGAATGGTGAGTGATAAATAGAAAGTTACGCACACAGACAGACAGACAGACAGACAGACAGACAGACAAGCAGGAAAGATAAGACACTGGAAACACTGTGAGGAGTGTATGGGAGAAGCCCAGTCCAGTCTTTGGGGTGCAGGTTCATGAGAGATCACTGCACAGTGCGGAGACATGTTTCGCTCTTGCTCCCGCTACCCCAGAGAGCGATGATGTCCGTCCTCTCTGTTCCACCAGAGGGCTCCCCGCTGCCTGTACAGGACAGTCCTCTCACAGGCACATCTGGGGGGTCACTCTCCTCTGGAGAGAGGGGAAAACATGGCTGCCCGAGGCTTGGTGCTCCTGCCCACTGAAGCCTACTGAGACACAGGTAATGCATACCGGTATGCATATACAGTTTCTTAGTGTGTGAGAGCACATGTGCGTTAAACACCTGACTCTTTAACATACTTGCATAGACTTCCTTTCCATGGTTAGATGTTATAGTAAGTTATAGTACAGTAATACTGTTCATGTATGAAAAGTCCATTTGAATTAGATGAACATTTGAGAGCGAGAGGGGTAAGAGGAAAAAACACACACCTGTAGATGGCACTGTTGAGCTAGGGTTGAGTAAGTAGCCACTGGGCTCAAACAGACCTCCAGAGGCTTCACTGGCCAGATGGTCTAGAAGACTGATATCTCCTGAGTGGAAGTCTTAAGATGTACAGTATGTATGTGTGTGTGTGTGTGTGTGTGTGTGTGTGTGTGTATGTGTGTATGAGAGAGAGAGGGAGAGAGAGAGAAAGTGAGAGAGAGTTGAAGAGAAAAGAAAACACTTTAGTGTCTTACAACAACAAAACATACAAAAGTGATATAAAAGTAAAATAAAATGATTTAAAAAAAAAAAAGATTTTGTTGTATTGGTTTTTAAAAAAAATATTTTTGTATTTGACTCTAGGCAAGACAGATGATAAAGTAAGTTGTGAAATTGATGTGCAAGTGTACTTGTGTTCTACAGTTATAAGAAAACTCCATTTGTTGAAAGGGCACTCAGTCCAAGTGATCCAAAGAAGACTCGGACAAGATAAAAGAAAAGAGAAATATGCTGCTTGATTTGTAGCCCCAATAGGGAGGCTACAACGGGTGCACAACTGAAGCACTCCACTCACGTCACGTAACAACAGTTTTAGAAGACTGGTATAATGTTTTTGAACGTAGACGCCGCCATCACATCTGGTGCAGTCAGTTCCATCGATTACAGTGGAAGCTAATTGTTGCATCAGACGCTACACGCACGGAACACTTCATTATGTGCCTGGAGTATAGCCTCTGATACCAAGAGATCATGGTGACCCATGGTGAGCCATTGCTTCAGACTCAGTGGCAGCTCACTTGCAGGGCGTCTAAAACATGCTCTGGCTGTTTCATGTCAGGGTGTCCCACAACTGGGCTGCTGCAGTGCCAGATGTTTTAGTGTCTAGAACTCTCACAGCAAGTCTCTCAGAGCTACAATAGCCACTGTTGGTTAAGGCTTGCATTATTCACTCTTGTTAGGACAAATCAGCCACATAAATAAAGGGAAATGAGCAAATAAGCTCGTAAATTTTACTGAGAGCTTTTTCCAAAACATGCAAGGATTTGCAGAGCTTATAAAAAGGTGTACTGGAAATGGCCCCATTATTTCCAGCCGTGGATCCAAAAGGTCAGTCTAAAACGTTTCTCAGAGATCGCTTATTTTTTTTTACGGTCTCTTCATAAGGAGCATGGAATTTGGTCATTAGGCAATAATAAATGTTAGTTCAACAGCCACCCCCTTTGGATCTCGAAGGAAGTGTTCTTCTCTGTATCAAATTAATAGGTGGTTTTATTTAGCTCAGGTCTGACATTTCTAGCAGGTAATTATCTCTTCATTAAAGTCCAGATGCTGTTAAAATAAAAAGCATCTGCCAACAAAGCACCATTCAAGAGCATTTCACTACATCTGAAAAACAGAAGTTTCTTTTTCAATTAGCCATTGTTACTAAATAGCATTGTTCTCAAAGGAAGAACTCTGGTAGACCACTAATTCCTTTCGTATTCAAATTACATTCGCTTTTCATCCAAGAACATTTCAGTGCTTCTGAAAACAAAGTTTTTTTCAATTAAACATTGTTACTGAACAGCACTGTTCTCAAAGGCAAAACTGTGGCCCACCACACATTCCCGTCGTATACAAATGACAATGTTTTTTTTCCGGCAGAAAACAGGTTTCAGCAAGCTTCAGCAGGTTTAAGTAAGATTTCAGTTCTGCACTGGATCTAAATAAGGACACACACATCATATGGACTCTTACCATGATATGCTCCTGTTAGGTCAGGATAGAGCGCCTCATGCTTCGGATCACACTGACCCGTCAGCAACCCCAGCCTGTCGGGATGGGCCAGTGGTTCCCCTCGGCCTCTAAGCAGGCTTACTTCTGAGAACATCAACGACGAGTGGAATCTGTGGGCGAGACAGGCAGGCACTTGTGTCCACTTCACCGTATTTCACTGACGTCAATTAGAGCCCACACCTTCGGACATGAGGAATCAGATATGTAAAAGTCCGGCTTCAGAGATTAAAAAGTCCTGCCGAGTGTTGGTTGTACCTGTGCCCTCAACACGGGTGATTTAGCAAATTAGTTGATCTACCAGGCAGAGGAGTGGTGGCTGAATTGCATTCAGATAGTGAATGGATGGAACTAAATATGTGGTAGGACTTTTACTTTCTGAAGCCAGACTTTTGTACCTCTGTGAAGAACTTCAAGGGTCATGCTATTACATGGAGCAGTTCCATCTGCGTGTGTTCTGCCACATAGAAGAACATGCCACTATACGGGCACGATTGAGCACTCACCACAAGCTTTTAATGGACCAGATATGTTTGACTTCCCCCCCTACCCTGCGGCTACCTGCGGACCCAGGGGACAGTGTGAGGACCCTTGGCTCACCGTGCTGAGCCAGAATTAGCCAGCTCAGTGGGCACGATTCAGATGAAAAGAAAGTGGGAATATTGGAATATTGGTAACTCACATCTGACTTACTGAAGGGTAAACAGCTGTTCTAGCCTCTCCCTGACGGAATGTTACCTACTTAAGACAATAAGGACCAAAGACATCACCCAGCTTTGTTGCTTTTTCTTTTTTACCATCATCAGCAGTGAAGCCCTGGGTTATTTCACTGCTATTGCACTGACTCATTCTGACCATGCCACAACAACCACACGGCAGGAACGTTCTGTCTTCCTGACACAGGGGCTCATTCCCAAAAGTTCTCTGGCATTAGACAGGAATGTGTGACAAGTCACTATAACTCACTGCTGCCAACTTCACCCTTTCAGACCTTGCTTGTTTCACTAACAAGGCCCTTTAAACATTTTTTTTTTTTTTTTTTTAAAGAAAGCTGACAGCCAGCCTGCAAAGGACCAAACGAGAGTGTGGTACTCATATTTGAATGGCCTTCCTTCTTCAAACGCGGCAATGTTATGCGTTTCATGTGGAACCGAGTGTTTGTGTGGATGACGTGCGCGCCTGGCTCCTCTGGCTGTCGTGTCCTGCAGGACGCTGGCTCCTGCCTCCCTTTGGGACGAGAGGTTTGGTGCGATTCATAAACAGTCCCGCTTCTGTCAGAGCCGCTGAAATCCGCCCAGGCTTAAAGCCCGCTTCTCGCTCAATTCGGATGGGCCATAAAAATGTTGCAGTCGAGATAATCTATCTTCCAAAAAATGCTGCTTTACTGGACAATTCCCATGTCAAAAGGATATAACTTTAAATTTAGCACAGCCTTCACTCTTGGGCTTAAACGGAACAAAATAAAATAGAAATAAATTGCACCTCTTCAGGAACTGATGAAGCTAACAGATGTGTGCATGGGAATAAAGCAATAGGCTTGATATAAATGAGGAGCCCCCCCGTCCAGCACCAAAGTCACGTCCAAATTTCTGTGGTGCTTATGGGCTCAGTAAACTCCCTGCATACCTTTTGGCTCATAACGGCCCAGAGGCAAATCCGATGGTGGAGTTTGTCCTTTTGCAGAGAAGCATTGATATTTGAACAGATGTTTATAGTGTCATTTGAGCAACATTCACATTGTGGCCCTTGAACCTTGCCTAATCTCTTCAGGATGAATTAAGGTGTGTTTCACATGAGAGAGAAAGAGAGTGAGAGAGAGCAAATGTGTATGAGAGAGAGTGAATGTGAGAGAGAGAGAGAGAGAGAGCAAATGTGTGTGAGAGAGAGAGTGAATGTGTGTGAGAGAGAGCGAGATGGTGGCGCTAGTGTTGGCAGAGGGTGGTGGTGTGTGTGTGTGGGTGGGGGGGGGGGGTTGGAAGGGGGGCTGGGGGTGCGGCTGATGTTGCTGTCAGCACAAACTCAGGAAACAGTTCCACTCTTCATAGTTTTACAGCTCTCCTCTCCGGGTGCGCTAATCAGTGCCAGCTGACCAGTGCCGGCCGGTAGGAATGAGAGGAATCTTTCATGCCGCGCAGCAAAGTCCCCACTGTCTCATCGCACTCGTCCTCCTCCTGTTGATGTTTCTCCCCCTGGCACTTCACCCCTCCATTTCACGCTATCTCACTTGAAGTGTTCTGGCTCTCTCTCAAGGAAAACTCTCTCTAATGAGGACAGCTGATGCTGCAAGTGCCAGGACAGGTTTAGAGAAAGGAAGGAACTGTAAAAGTTACACTCCTCAAGTCGTAACTCGTTAAAGGTTTTTTTTTTTGTTTTTTAAAGTTTATCTGTGATGTGACCAACTTTTTTAGTCTGTCAGAATCAAGAGTTGAAATATCAACTAAATGGGAGATGATTATAATATTTGTATAAATAGATAATTGAAGCACACTTAGGTCAGTCTTTGGTTTTTTTTCAATAGGTAAACCGTGAACTGAATCTGTTGGAACAAATACTGACTCACACTTGGAAGACGTGTGCTGAGTCATGGTTTGCTGGGAATAATACCCACTCAGCCACCCTGAGTGACTACAGGCTAGCTCTCTAAGCTCTTAAGGATAGCTCCATTTCCTCTGTCTGCAGCAAAATTCCCATAAAGATGCCAAGTAAGACTAAAGGTGTCCTCAGAGACAATCCAATCTGCACACAAAAGAGTTTACTGTTTTTTAGTACCATACCAGATAATGCTTTTACGGTAACAAAACAATGTCAGCTGATCTGACACTCAAGCTTGGAATTTCATCAGAAAAGCCTGAAAATGCATGAAATGTCTGTGCCTGAGATATCCATTAGTGCTGTGATAACAGTACGGACAGGACACTAAATAGGCCACTTTATTATAGGCTGTCAAAGCAGACCAAAGCCAGAAGCGATGAATCACGTTAGATACGTCAACCTCTCCATCCCCATAGAGACTGACACACAAGCAAATATATATATACACACACACACACACACAGATATATATAAACATTCCCCTTTAGTGCGAATAAGTAACAGCCAAATGGAGGACATTTTTCCGCTGATCCTCTGATGGATAGCCACCCCATAGTAACCCCTGCCCCCTCTCTCCTCACCACAGATCACATATTACCCATGTATCACCAATGCATTCAAACTGACACAGGGCACCGCAAGCTCCAAGAAATAACAGCACTATGTGCAATTCTAAATGACTGCAAATGGCTCATTTCAGCCAGTGTAAACACATTTCGCAATGAGGTCAGTTCCTGGTGGCAGGCGAGGGAGTGAAGATAATTTGGTTTAAAATGTTTAATGTCTTTCAAAACTATCGGTGGGGAAAAACAAGTGCTGGATTGGTATTGACTTTGGCAGGCTGTCACGAACCACAGCCGCTGAGCGTTTCTATCGGCCGCTCCATCTTCGGCCTAATGGTGACGGACGGTTAGGGCCGTGTGTGGAGCCGACGGAGGTGGAGGCTGGTGGTTCTACTCCGACGTGCGCTCTGTCTAATAGTACCTCATGAAAAAGTGCTCCAAGTGGTTTACTCCGGGCTCTTGTCTATAAAGGCTTTCTAAGCTCCAGAAGCACAAAGGGTTTTTTTTATAGCTCCTGTATCAGCTCTTGTCCTACTCTCCGTCTCAGAGCAGCTGTTTAAAGACAAGACTGTGAGTCAGATCTTAAGCAGAGCTTCTCTCCATTTCCATTCAACTTTATTTGGTCGTTTTCTTTGTAATAGTTGTGGTACCAGATGACAAGACTGTAACTACCTTAAGTGCTTTTCATAATTCTATTTGCAAAGTATTTCTATGACAAGCAATTCTATTTGCAAGTATTTCCATGACGCTTTGAAAAAAAAAAAATGTCTGGAAAAAGTGACTATGGAACTGTTCGATGACAAAGGCAAGAGCATGCAAATCTCTGATGAAAATATTTTGGTTCTGGTTCTGTTTGTGTGTCTCCATAGTTCCCCGGTGCCTCTGCCTGCGGGCCTCTCTGGAGGCTATTAGCTGCAGTGGCATGTGGCTGGGCTTCGGCTTGTGTTGCCATTTTGTAACTGTTCTGCTTGATGCACAGATATGTCTTGCAGATGGTCCCCCCGCAAGTGACAAACAGTCCGTCAGGCACCGTGGAAACGACTTCCATCTGGACGCTAAAAGGCCACTTCAGTTCGTTTCAGCCTCAAACGTCAGCGCCACACTTTGAGGAGGATCGGCTACTTCAGTAAAACGCAGGGCAAAAGCCTGCCGGACAGAAGTGTGTAGGGCTCCTGAGTTAAAGGGATAGTTCGGATTTTAAGACACGAAGTTGTATGGGTTCCCTGTCAGCAAGGTAGTGCATCAGCACTGACTTACCCCCGACAGCGTCCTGTGAGCCGAGATCCAGCCGGTTTTAGATCGTTTTTGATGCTGAAGAAAGTAGTCCGGCAAGTTTCTGGGGTCACGAAAGTAAAGTGTTTTTCTTCTCAAAACCATATGCGTTCAACAGAGTGATATATTTGCACCACAAAAACGTTGTCCAGGAAAAATTCAAACCTCGTTATCACTTACTTATTTTTCGCGACTCCTATCACTGCGCGCTACTGACAGCTGGACAACGTTTTTGTGGTGCAAATATATCACTCTGTTGAACGCATATGGTTTTGAGAAGAAAAACACTTTACTTTCGTGACCCCAGAAACTTGCTGAAGAAAATAGTCCGGCATCAAAAACGATCAAAAACCGGCTGGATCTCGGCTCACAGGACGCTGTCGGGGGTAAGTCAGTGCTGATGCACTACGTTGCTGACAGGGAACCCATACAACTTCGTGTCTTAAAATCCGAACTATCCCTTTAAGCTACCGACCCCAACCCCTTCCACCCACCCACCCACCCACCCGCGCTACACTCGCTGCGCTGAGCTTATTGCCCTTGCTGTGTTCTAATGCTGGTGCTCACATGGTCAGTGCTCACCTGTTTGGCAGGGTCCTCCCCGGGGACATGAGGGCTAGCTTCTGAGGAGAGCTCCCAACACGCTGCTGGAGGTCACATGGTATGGGGGACAGGTCTGGGGGTGTGGCCAAGGCCTCTGATAAAGGGATGATGCTGGTTTCAGAGTAACCCTCCGCCCCTGAGAAAATAACAACAAAGATGAATCTCAAAATCACATCTATGGTTCACCCACAGCGTGACCACCAAGTCACTATAGATCTCAGTTAAAAAAAAAAAAAAAAATCTAATGCTCACATGGACTGAATTAAATTAATCACATGTTGATAATGTGACATATTGGCAAATGTCACAATAATCTAGTTGAATCTAGTGCATGTCAAACAATTTTAGTTATTCATTCTCACAGAAAGTTTATGCTCAATTTTTTAGAACACTAAGATATTTGTCTCTCCACTGGCGAATTGAGTCTTTTGAACTATGACAGATGTTTTCATTTTCACCGTGGTCCTCTGGGCCAAATAGCCAGCGGTCCAAAGCAATTAATGTGGACAACTCCCTTGGCTTCTTGACTCCGAACCCTGACCAAAGGAGCTTCAGTTCACCTGACAGTTTCTTGAGCTGGACATAGCCGCCCATAAATGAAGATGGAAAAGAAAAAACAAGCGAGAACGCAGTAAAAACATGGTGGAGAGAGTGCGTGAGCAATAGGGAACGTGGCGAAAGGCCTTCAATCAAGCGGATGCCCATCGACTGCCTAAACAGAACGCTGATGAGCCGTTTGGAAGAACTGGTGTCAGCTGACCGGTGGGGAGCGATGGACAGACACTGGTGTGATAGGCTTCTTCTCCACACATAACCTAGAACACCTACTGTATATGAACTCATATGAGTTCATCCCAATCCATTTACAAGGCTCTGTTGTCCATGACGCTACATTCTGTGTAAATATTAACAAGGCACAGCTCATCCATTTGTCAAATAACCAGAGATTGGGATTGCGTGTGTCATCCAAAATAAGAAACAGAACTATCAACAATTTGCGTGACTACAGTTTCTGTCCCCCATACGAGTTTAATCGAGTGTTCTACCAACCCTGGGCACGGGCACCCTGCGCCCCTCACACGGCATGAGGCTTGGGGTCATTCAGTGGCACGGCGGACTCATTGACACATATTGGAAATGGAAACTGTAGGAGCTGGCAAAGCGGACTTCTGCAGTGAAGGAATGAGGGAGTGTGAAGAAAGAGAAATGCCGGTGCAACACAGATGTCTTCTTTAGGATTTATTTTAAAAGGTGCAAAACATGACTAACGTTTCGACGTTACTAACGTCTTCATCAGAGTCCTTAGAAAGACTGGGAGTAAGTCCCTGATAAGGATCACTATCAGGTGTGATTGGGCGTAGAGGGGCGTTGGTAACCCGCAGATACACCCAGAATTACCAAGGGCACACTCACAACATCAGTCATTAAAGGCAACTTGCCCACAAAAAAGTAAAGAAACATTACAAACAGGTATACATTGTCCACAATATAATGGGGGGAAAGAAAGCTATAGCTTACGGAGCTCACCTGGGAAAAAGCAGTCGTGTGGTGTGGTGTGGTGCGGTGTGCTGAGGTGTGGTGCGGTGCGTTGTGGCATGGTTTTGTGCTGTGCTATGTGGTGCAGTGGTGTGTTGTGTGGTGCGGTGCGGTCCGGTATTGGTCTGTGCTGTGCTGTGCGGCGTGGTGTGGAGCCGAGTGCCGAGCTCACCTGGGAAAGAGCTGTGGCAGTGTTGTGAGTGGGGCCCATCCGGAGCAGCGGCGGTGGCGGCGGTGGCGGTCACCCCGGGGGAGCCGGGCTCCATCAGACCGGGAGCAGCGCTCAGGAGAGAGTGCAGCGCCAGACACTCGCTCATGCAGTCCGTCTCTACCTCAGAGCACAGCAGCACCTGTCCGTCAAACAGCCACACACACACACACACACACACACACACACACACACACACACACACACACACACACACACACACACACACACACACACACACACGGACACCATCAAGGACTACCCTGCTAAAGGCTGAAGGAGAGGCTCTGGACAGACTGCTTGCTCACTCATGCTTACAGGGTTCTAATTTAACTTTATAAAAATGGGAATATCTACCAGCCATTCACTGACAAATGGTTAAATTCACCAGCCACTCTTGTGCCTTGAGATCTACCAACCACTTTCATATTCTTCCAGCATTTGGCTGGTGCTAATTGAACACTGGACTCGCAAATCTGTGATGACTACAACCCCGATTCCAGAAAAGTTGGGACACTCTTTGTGTAAAATGTAAATAAAAACGGAATGCTATGATTCACAAAATATGGAAACCCTTTAATTTGATTGTGGATAGTGCAAAGGCAACATACTGTTGAAACTGCATTGTGTTTGGAAAATACATTTTTTGAATTTGATGCCAGCAACACATTTCAAAGAAAGTTGCATTTCATGTCATTGCTACGGACATGCCAGCAATACATTTTTTAAACATATTGTAATGTTTTCCCACTCTACCCTTCACTTCTGGAAGACTCTGCCTCTCTGGGATACTCTTTTCATACCCATGTACTCATGTTGCCAGTTAACCTAACATTGCGAAACAATACAGCATTGTGCCCATTTCATAAAATAGTGCAAATTTGTCAGTTGTTGTCAAATGTTGTCTGTGTTCTTTTCAAACTCTGTTTTATTAGCATCTTGCAAATAAAGAAAGTGTCCAAACTTTTCTGGAAACAGGGTTATGCATGTTACGACAAATAACACTGGACAGAAATGATTTATTATTATTATCATTGTTATTATTATGCGCTAACAAAATTATTGAATAATAGGCTATTGTAAAGATAGTAAGTAATTGCAGGCAAAAACAATATATGATTCCATTTCTGACATTACTGTGCCGTAAATACAACAGACCTATTGTTTTGGATTTTGAGGCATTTAGGAGGATTTCTTCCTAAGAAACAATAAGAGCTATACGTTGATGAGCAACCTATACATTACACAGCTGAGAATAATAAAGTTTTATAAATGTCTTTGCAGTGCATCATTTCCCAGAGCTGTTTGGATAGCACCAATAGATCCACGAGAGCTTAAAACACCATTTTAAAGTAATTGCATACTTTATCAAATGAAGCTCAGATGCTTGTTTACCATCTGTAAATTGCATGGGTCCCACTGGAGCAGGCTGGTCCTCAGCTTATTATCTACAATGCAGGCCCACATGTGGTCCTGCTTACAGCAGTGCGCATGTGGGAATACACAATGTCCCCCACACCACCCTCACCTCCACCCCCTTCCCACTCCATCATCCAATACACACAACCACAGAACAATGGGCCTTTTCTAGGGAAATGTAATGAAGAAGTGTGTGTCTACCATGCATCATCTTTTTAAGAGCACTTCACGATTAGGCACGGACGGGAGTTTTTTTTATTTACATGACAATGTGGCCATATATTCCAGAAATAGCTATGCTCCCATAGAGATGTCTTGACTTGTCCTGAAATGCCTTACTCGGGGAAGTTCAAACCACTCGAGTGCAAACATCTGTCAACTGTTCTAGAAGCAACAGTAGGGGAATACAAGTGCTGTCGCTTGGCTGGAGTAGACAGTAGGAGCCCCTGCAGTCGTGAAAGTTCCTACCTGGTCTCGAAGCTGCTGCATCTTGACGGCGTGGGCTTTGATGTGCTTGCGCAGGGAGCTGGGGTCCGTGTAACGCTTGGTACATCCGGGAAGCTGACAGGCATAGGGCTTCTGTTCCCAACACAACGCAAGCCAGATCAGACAGAGAGAGGGACCCAGGACAAACACATTTGACCTTGTGTACTGTGAACGATGACTTGCAAAAGAGCATTCACACAGCTGTGGTTGGACTGTGGCTGATCTAGGACAAGCACAGGTGCAGTATGATAGCTAGTGAGTTTACAAATAAAGGCAAGGACGTGTTAGTGTAGTGTGGGACAGATAGCCAGATCTGTGAGGGGAGTTCATGACCACACTTGTAAAGCGATTTGACAGCTCTGTAATTAATACAAACAACATCATACCTTTCAGCTGTGTAACCAAAGGAAAGCAAGCAATGCGAGAGACAGACAGACAGACAGAGAGAGAGAGAGAGAGAGAAAAAAGACAGAGGGCTGGGTGAATTCTTTTTTTAATGATCCAATAACATTATTAAATGTCTTACATCATCTTGGCGGCTGGAATTAAAACTTTGTTTATATTCACAACAGACTGGCGGAATGGCGGGACGCATTGCTGTACACACTCAGGGTTATTCATATTAGTTATGAAGAGATATTTTCCACACCTTCTGTGCCGCAGCGCTCACAGCAGCCGCAGAAGCAGCAGCGGCAGCGAGTGATGACGGCGCCGTGGCAACAGCTGCTGTCGGGCCCACGTGAAGCCGAGAGCGCTTACATGCAAAGCCACCCTGCTCCAGCGCGGCCCACCGTGTTGACTTGAAGTGCGCGGAGGAAACAGATATCACTGGCAGGCTGGTTGTTACAAGACCTTTATTAGCTGGCCTGAAACCCAAGCGGTGAGTGCTGCGGGCGACGAGAGAGAGACAGCGAGAGAGCGAGAGAGAGAGAGACGCGGCCAACACTGGTAGCAATGAAGTGGCTGTCTTTCCCTCGCTCCTCTCATTAAAGTGAAACAAGATCTCGTCGCCGGAGCCCACTGTAAATCCTGACTGGGACTCTTGTGTAAATAAAGGGCCTGTTATTCTAAGGGATTTCGCCGAGCTGGAAAAAGTGACAGGCATGCTCCGACCACTTGTTTGTTAGTATTAGTCCTAATGGGCTTGATATGCCCCCTAATTCCCGGAGAAGACAGATGGCCAGATGATTTTTTAAAAAGGGGGGATAGGGTAAATTGACATAGATTAGAGAGAGGGAAAGAGAGGGTGCTGTACGTCAATGGCCATAAAAACAAATGGTAAAACTTTAAAACAGCCAAGGCCCTCCTCTGCGGTCAAATAATTGTCAGCATATTTTCAGCAAGGCTTTGGAAGTAGATGAACCACTTTGACTGTGGAACACCCTATTTTAATCCCTTATGTTTACAGAAAAAATAATCAGAGACACTGCTGATGATATTTAGGTTAAAAGTAGGTACAGCTGATCCTTACATGACAGACAGACAGACTAAAAAAAAAAGAAATCCATATTTATTTCATATGTGTCTGAAGCCGTGTGTGACTCAACGAGGCCTGAGATTCCTCTGGGTAGGGATTAGCATGGCACCAAAGCATGTGAGAGATGGTGTGCGATGTGTCGAGGTGAGTGATGGTGTGTGCGGGGAGGTACCGTGTCCAGGTGAGTGCGCTGGTGTTTGGCCCGGTCGCTGGAGTTGCTGAAGGCCTTGAGGCAGCCGGTGTGCTGGCACAGGTAAGGCTTCTCCCCGGTGTGGCTGCGCAGATGGATCTTCAGGTTCTCCAGGCGAGAGAACGCCTTACTGCAGCCCTCAAACTGGACACACACACACAGCAGAAGACACTCACAGTGACGAGCCAACATACACTCTGCGTTCCTCCTGGTGAGAGAAAGCCTAATGGCAGCCCTCAAACTGGACACACACATACAACACACACACATAAGACACTCACACTGACGAGCCAACATACACTCTGCGTTCCTCCTGGTGAGAGAAAGCCTTATGGCAGCCCTCAAACGACACATACTGTACACACAACAGAGGACACTCACAGTGACAATCCACCACGAGAGGAAAAACTATAGACTATACATTTATAAACTATAAAACGTATTTTTTAAAAAAACATTTTAAAAGCCATTTGTAACAAATCTGCATATCAAGAGCAGCAGCACAAGAATTTTAACACACTGAAGACGTAAAGTTCATAGCCATGTTGTGTGGTTATGTCAGCAAACAAACTGATTGCCAGGTTCCTCAAGCGGTGTTGGCACATGGTTTCAATAATCCGTCTAAATACCAGAGACGTCCTGGTTAAAATGAACAAGTATAATATGACCATGAGGTTACAAAGGCTAGTCATTAATAACAGCAACCCTCCCAGCCACCCCACATGCCGTACCTACAGAAATGAATGCTATGCATGTCTTGGAAAATGGTAACACACCATAAAATTGTAATTTCCTGAGCTGCACTGTATGTAGTAAAAAGCTGTGAAGAAAAGGAGTTAGGCTCTTGTTACATAGAGAGGCCATGGTCAATTGTACTTGCCAGTTCAGTATACACAAGAAGTGAAATATAACCTCAAATGTCACACAAGCGTCACCTTGAACCCAGATTGTGCGTTAAAGATCACAAAATATACAAAAAATTGGCATGATGGCAAAGATCCAGTTTGCTCCCACACAGACACACACAGACACACACACACCCACACAAGCTATACAGTAATATATTTAGAACATGAGCAAAAAAATTGAGTTTATGAAAAGTAAATTCATCCTTATTCCTGAACTCAATCCAACAACAACAATCCCATTTGATCTACATGCCCTACAAATCAGGCCTTCTCTCTCCATGTACTAAAGACAGGAAGTGGTGCCAATTGAACTGCTTTTTCTTTACATTATGTGACATGAACTTGGATGATGAAATAAGTGGTGAGCTTTTATCTGTATACCACATACATGTAGATGTCTGCCTCTATCATTTCTACAGGCTGGTATGAACACAACATTGTGTAGCACTTTGACACACGCACGCACGCAGGCAGGCAGGCACGCACGCACTGACACACACACGCGCACACGGACAAACACTCTCACACACACACAATGCACTTGAGAAGTAATACACTGATGAGTTAACCTTATAGCCAAGTGATTATTCAGGTCATTATCAGCACTACTGAAACCACTCTCTCTCTCTTTTCACTTTCTCAAAGAAAATTCAAACCACCAACTTACTCAAAGCTTTTACATTTTCAGCAGAGCATCCGCAGTATTTCAAATAACCTTCTGGGCATCTTAGTAGAAGCCTTACAAACAAACCATCCACATTTCATTGTTGTGTTTTTTTGCATTCTGTTTTCCAAGCCTACCAACATGTCTTTCAGTAAACCCCTTATAACCCACAAATAAATAACTCGCATGTACCCAGCTTTTATTTAATGTGCTGTTAAGCCTAACAGACCCCAGTAATTTATGGATCTCAAATGTGCTGAAAAGTCCACTTGCTCTAACAGTGAGACGTTTTCTCGGAACCTTTTGAAATTACTCACTTTATGCTTGGCTGGACTGCAATATTAAAATCATAAATCATCCGAATGTCTTCCAGATGGACACCCTGCGTTCGCTGCATATATCAAACAAAAAAGCTGAGGCATTGCCATGCATCAACATGTCAGCGTCCTGCGTCTGCGTGTTATTCCACCAAGGCCCGCGCACGGCTTTTGACTAAGAGGGCAAATAAGCCCAAAGGCAGGGTGTTGCTCCGCAGTCCTGGTCAGGCTCCGCGCCGTCCGCTGACTCACGGTCAGGCAGCCTTTGGTCCAGCACATTATCATGCCCTAGGGGACACTGTGATGAATTCAGCCTAAAAATCAGATTCCAGCCACAGAAATGTTCATGGCATACTGTAGGCACAAAAATCCTTTTTATGTGCAATTTATGTGATAAGTGCTTTGGGTGCCTTGAAAAACATTTAGCTTACATAAATGCAATGTGTTGTTGATTGTGCACAAGTTTGAGGTCTGCTCCAAAATTCATTTTACTCTCCGATGACAACCATGTGGCTTACTGATTAGAGTGATGCCCCTCTGGACCCATGACAGGACACTCTGGCAGTGGCTTCCCATCCTCTGTGTCCACTCTTGTGCTCTGTCCTCCAGATGTTTGCACACCAGCGCTAACATTTCCCTGCACAGGCTCATCAGCGCAGTCTTGCCCTCTGAGCGTGTTAGCTGCCAGCCACTGATATACAGTGTCCTGATTCATTCTCCGTATGATGGCCCTGAGGCTTAATCCACACAGCTACAGTATGCAGACGCTTTCCTCACTCACACACCATTCAAACGGCATGCCATTAGCAACAAGCAACGAGCAAAAATGTAACGTTAATCTAACTCTGTGACTATAGGGGGAAATAACCACTAAAGACAATTGAGATCATTTCAGCTTTAGAGGCAACAAGATAATTCTCGAATGAGTGGGGCTCTACTAGCCCTTCGCCTGATGAGGCATAATACTAAAAGAAAAATTATCATGATCTTGCAAGGAAATAAATTACTCAACAATAGCCATTAAATGTAATTGTTTATGTTTGCTGCAGTTTCGTGGCTCTATCTGGAAGATGACTAATACATGTTGAGGTTGGTGTTAAAGTTTACTGGTATTTATAATAACTTTAATACCCTCAAGATAAACCTGCATACTGTGTGACGTCGTAATTCATAATAAATGTAAAAGAGGTGAAAGCAGTAAAAAAAACAGCAGCCAGCTGTCCAAAATATGTGTCTATATTAGTGCTTCATTAGAATAATAACAACATGGAATAAAATCTCTGTATTAATGAGGGCATCATACCCAGAAAGATTATAAAGTTTAATGACCAAAACTGGCAGTGGCAGTTCAGGGATCCAGCATTACAAGTGGGAATTCAACTGGACTTGGAAAATTACCTGTAACTGCAATTATCATTTTTCATGCCTTACCATTTGACCACTAGATAACCTCTTATTAACACATAGGCATTTCATACAGACATGCAGCCAAGCAGCACATATCCTGTTGCTAGCTCTTTATCATTGACATCTTTGCAATATTACTTTTTCCACTTGGAAAATAATAGAAATGGACAAGAATGTCTGCTTCCGATTTAGTGTTGACATTTTAAAAACAGATTGTCACGAGAAGTCCTAAAACTGAAAAAGACTTTTGAGTTTCTTTATTATTGTCTATGTCAGCAAACACGTTTCCCATAACATAATTTGACAACTGATTGCTTTCATCATTTCTCCAAGTCCTTTCCTTTCACTACACCGTAACATCAAATACAAATGAGCATTTCATCCACCATCACAATGCCCCGCCACTGAAGCCAGCCTGTGGGCTTACTGTGGCTAACACACAGCCAGATGAGGTCAACACAGCAAACAGGTCAGTGAACAAACAGGAAATGAGTGCATGTCTGCTCCAAAGTAACTAATATTTAATCGCTGGCTTGTATGAAGTCTAAGAGCCAGAGGTTTTCTCGTTTGTTTGGTTTTCAATTCATGGGAACATCCAAAAAAAAAAAATCCCCATTCCTTCTGAAAACCTTTGTCCAAATCAGCCCCCACATAAGGACCAACTCCTCTCAAAACTCCAGAACATTCCTGGCCTTTCCTGAGGGAAGCCTTCGGTGAGCAATGCATAGTGAAACAATACACCAAAAGAGACAAGAAGAGTTAAGCTCAAACCGCCTCTCCATCTTTAGCTAAGTGTGCAGCGTGACCACATCATTTTAACTGTCAACAATCAACTGTCTGGAAAGGTCACTGATGGCAGAGTGCAAAATCAGTGTAGCAGACCTCTTATTAGTCAAGTCTACATGAGCGACGATACCTGTGGGTTTGAGGAGAGCTGAGATCATGAATCAGTTCAGCTTTACTAAACCTCACAGCAGTCAGAGCAGTTTCGTCCTCATGAGGCCAGGGATTATTTTATTATTTCTTACAAGCGAGGGGAAAAACAATGCTCTCATTAAACATTTGCTGAGTAATTAATTACTGTAACCGGTAATAACAACAACAACAACAACAACAAAATCAATGTGAAAACTCCTCAGAAATGTTGCAAATTATAGATTGTGTCTATATTGTACAGTACATGCCCTATATAAAAGCATGACTACAAGAGCATTCACATCTCAAGAGTGGACAAAGACTGCAGCTGTCTAGCACTCCAAGTCTGTCTATCTCTTTCTCTTCTTGTTCTGAACGTTGGATGGATGCTTCCTGAGCCCGTAAGGAATAACAGGATATTGTAAAGAGACTTATCTCTAGTCCATTGCCTGGAGCAAGAGGCAGTGGATTAAACTGTGTTTTCGTAACATTTAGTTCAACTCACCATGCACTTGTTGGGCTTCTCCCCAGAGTGGACCCTCATGTGGATCAGGAGCTTGTAGCGGGCGTTGAAGGGCTTGTAGCGACGGACGCAGCCGGCCCAGAAGCAGGTGAAGTCCTCGCCTTTCCGCTGGTCCACGTGAACCTTCTCAATGTGCCTCACCAGCTCCTCCGTCTGCTTGTAGGCGGCGCAGCAGTCCAGCCACTGGCAGGCTTGCTCGTCTCCGGGGGACGTGCACATCTCACCCACCTCCCTGCCCCTGTCCAGCTGCCCAGCTCGGGCCTGGGGCTCCTGGGACGAGTGCCTGGAGGCCATGAGGCAGTGGTCCTTCAGGTTCGTGGGCGGACACTGGTGGGAGTGGAGGTGTTCTCTGCGTGGAGATGGTGATGGCAAGGTGCCGCATGGCGCCGGACGGTGGTGGCGTTCCTGGAGGAGACGCGCTCGATCCTCCTCGTGCTTCAGGTGAAAGAGCGCCTGGTTGCACGGCAGGAACAACTCGTCGCCCGGCTCCTGCTTGAGAGCGATGGGCAGTGGGCCGTGGCGGTCCGGCTGCTGCTGATGTTGCTGTTGTGGAGGGACATTTCTGATGCTGTCATGGTGGCCAGCTCTGGACAGAGGAGGTGTGGGGAGAGGAGCAGAGCTCAGGTGAACAGAGGAGGAACAGAGGGAAAGGTTGGTGGTTGGAGAAGATGAGGAGGAGGAGGAAGAGGAGGAAGAGGAGGAGGAGTAGAACAGAGGTGAGGAGGTGAGGGACATTGAGGAGGTCAGTGGATGGACACAGTCCTTGGGACTGTGTGAACTTTGAGGGAGCTGCACCTGAGGACAACCAACCACAGGACGAGACCCTTCCTTGCCGACTTGGAGGCAAGCAGCCGTGGCCTTCTGGTTGGAGCCGATGCTGGAGACCATGCCCATGTCCACAGAGGCCACAGACACCGGAGACATGGTGGGGAAACAATACATGTTGCTCAGGAGAACCGAGTTGCTCAGGTGGTGCGAGCTTCCTGGGGGAGATGGAAAGGGATGGAGGTTCTCCTCAATACCAAATCCATGTCGGAGGCCATAGGGACTGAGCTGAACCTCAGAAGGACCAAGGCTTGTTGGTCCCATGAGGACACCTGGAACAGCGTTCTATTTGGCCGAGGCTCTAAAAGGTGTGGTCTGTGAGCTGGACCTGAGAGTCTCCTGCTGTCCTCTCCGAATGAGCAGGAGACCAAATGCACTTAAACAGGAAGCGCCACAGCATCTGCACATATTCTTACTCGCTGAAAACCTACAAGACAGACACATGGGATGTGATTCAATGCAATGCCTGAATCTGATACGACTGGTACCACAGAAGCTTTGAAAGTCTGTAGTTCTTGGTGACTAAGATTGAGTGAGATCAATGATGCAGTTACCTTGAAAGAATCTGCTGCTGTTTGGTGTGGTGCTGGAGCACAGGACTATCAGATAACTGCAGTGACTAATTCTCTGTGTCATTTTGGACCCACTTCTGCTCTTCTGTTTGTCTCAGCGTAGGCAGCTTTTCTCACATCAGCTTACACTGCTGTGCTCTCTCAACTGGAGGATTAAGAAAATAAGACAATTTAGTCTAAGAAGAATTAACCATATCTACATCGGGACCCACATACATTACACTTTTATACCATATACTGGTACACTGTGTGTATGTATATATACATATATACACACACACACACACACACTGGGGGGCGAGGGAAGCAGCTTTTCTGAGCTCGACCAAAGTGACCTTCCATCTACATCCAGTCTTTCATAAATCTTTGACAACAGACAAACTAGAAGGGAGGTCAGCTGGCATGTGCAGCAAAATGGATCCCACACCATCTGCGCCAAGGCCGCTCCGAATCTGCTCGCAGCCTGCGGACATGTTTATTTGTACTTCTTGTAAGGTGTGCAAGTTGTCAGTGTGATTTTGGTCTGAATGACATCTCCAACCCCGTGGGCCGGCCAGAGGAACAAACAGCGACTTGTGCCGTGTCAGATGGCCTGGAACCTGGGCCAGATGAGGATGCAGAGCCTAGCGCAGGCGGGAGACTTAATGGAGCAGATCTCACCGCTAATGAGAAGCAGACAGGCCAGAGCTGAGCAAGGCCAATGGCTGTCCAACAGTCACACTACTGTATGACAGGACTGTACAGTGCACAGTACATATATGCTGCATACATATATATTTTGTAGCACATGCTACAAAAAATCAGTCTGTACTATGGATGATTTTTCATCTTACGGCTGCTAATACCTTATTTAAAATGTTTTCTAGAGTGTGATCTACAGATGAGGTGGTTGTAAATACATACCAATGCTAAGGATTTTGTGGATTGTGCTACAAAACTATGAATTTCTGTAGCATCAGTGCTATGAGCAAAGAAAACATACAGCCCTGTAGAATCTTGGGTGAGACGTATAATGGCCGACAGGTTATGTGATATGGGTTTTAGAACAAGGTTTTATTTATATGGTAGCCATTGACAAAAAAAGACAATGTATGGCCTGAAGAAAAAAACACAAATAACATACACGGATATACATGCAATCACATCCCTAAAATGTCATTTCACTAAAGTTCAATCTTTATCATTATTTCTTAACAGTTTTATGTGATTTGGGTTTCAGATTCCTACAGTTTCAATGAAGCATTAAAGCATGTAATCCCCAGGTAGATCAAACTTCTATGGAGAGTGAAAATAATCTAACTTTCCAAAACATTCCCACTTTTTAACCGTCTGATCTAAAACAAGATCTTGGTTCACAGTGTGGCTGCATTCAGACATCTGTTCTGTGACAGTATCTATTAATTACTGTAGGTCACATGATCCAATATGGGGTCTACTACAGTGTTTATGACTGCAATTTTCGTGGAACATTATGGCCATCATATCACGGATTCCCGGCTTTCTGAATTCTTCCACTTGTTTGTCAGTGTTCATTTTTAATCCCACCAACAACATAGACTTAAAAAACACTTTGCTGTGATTGACATCTACACCACAATATAGAGTGATGCTATATATGACCAACCACATAGTCTCCAGTAAGACTATAATCAAATCATGAAGTCAACATGTGGCAACTTGAAAAAAAGAAAAGGCTACGTTTTTACTTAATGATGCTGGAAGCGGTTTGTGAGTTTATGCCTGTAGTTTCCTGGTACACTCTGTTTAATAGTATTATTGCTCTTCCAGTAAATCTGTCCCGTTCTCCACACTAAAGGCATGGCGTCTTTCTCGCCAGAAGTGTGGTGGGAAGCTAATTAGACAAGCTTCTGAGAGTGCAAATGTGGCCGCAATATGAGGGATGGAGCCAATGCCAAAAATGCCCGAATGTACAGTATGCTACATGCTACAGTGAGGTTCCCCAACAAAAACGCCTGGGTTCTGACTGCATACAAGATCAAAAGCATAAATCTGTCAGAGCGTATGACATGTCTGAGTAATTTTAATTAGTTAGAAATTTGTAATAAAGTGACTGTTCACTTTTTTCCATCATGAATTACATCAGTGACAAATGTATAAACATCCAACTCAATAGGTAAACTTCAGCGGTTTTTATATACTCCTCAATGTTCTGTTACTTTGACCTGTGACTCAAAATGAACCATTTCATAGACTGTGTAGAAAGTGGTCACAGAATGAACAAATGCAAGACAATGGACCAAATCATCAGCCCTGCATGGCATCATGTGTCCCTGCATGGACACGTCTCAGCATTTCTTTGGAATAATAAGATCATTTTGTTCGTAAGACTTTTCTCGGTGCCAGACTGGGTATTGCCTGGCATGTTTTGCAGAATTACTTTTGTGAAGAAAAAAAAAGATGATTAAAAGGTTCACTAAATGTTCTGGAGTAATTGTAAGTCTAATGGAACTCTACACACAGACACCAATCAAATGGTTGCTCTTGAGATTTACAATCACTGATGTAAATGTCCTTGTCCTTGTGCTAGCCTCCATGACCATTTGACAGTTTGGCTGTTAACAATACTAGATAGTGCAGTGCAACAAGGATGAGCACATCTCATTCTTTCCACTTCTATTCTGAATTGAGTTATTTACAATGGATGGAGGGGGTGTACCAAATGGAAGCAAAAGCATTGGAAAAGCAGTAAAACCCTTTCTTCGAGTGTGCAAAGTACTATTTCATTCCACAAATGAATATTCAACTTTCCCATTACACCCCATATTTCTGTCCATGTTCGTAATAATAACTGATCCTGGATAATGGAGTTCAAACAGTTAGTGCAAACAGATGTCCAGATATTTGATAATTTGTGCACAACCCTATAAAAAGCCAAGTGAATCGGCATCTTCCCATGACAGAACTTTCACATCCAATCATGCTACTTTAAATGTTTTATTAGCCACAATACACTGCAATCCTGCACAACAATGTGTTGCTGTTGAAGACAGATTGCCTTTTATTCTCATTCTACACACTGTTTTCAGCATTCAATTCTGTTACGTTTCATGGTTCAGAGCCCCTGTTTGGGTCTCTGAGGGACCCATGCGATCTGAAACAGATGTGGGGAATATATTTTTTGAAACACTCTGCTACTTCCTTCTACACTGTCTTCAATGCTGTGTCATTGTATCCATGTCAATTAGCTTGAATGGCTATTTTTAACCAGTGTTAACATACCTCTGAATTTCAATACTCTATCGGCAAGAACTGCATTGTCATACAGATTTTGTACAGACCTCTTTTTGTATATTTGGTATAGTAAAATAAACTGTATGTGGAACTGTGGGTAGAGAGGGAAAGAGTATTTAGCACGCCATCCATTTGATATAAGAAAAGCATGTGCTTTCTGTTAAAACCTGCTCTGTTTTAGATATCATTGAAGTTCCTTTAAAACAGCTGTTCAGTTCCAGGAGAGGCAATGTGTTCCTCTCAAGAGTAAATATCTTGGCCTTGAACTTGCTGAAGTAGTGACAACGCAACAAACCAGCTTCGAACTGGATTCATAATGGAAACCAAGGCTTCCAAGAAAACCAATGAGTCAGCATTAAAATATGAAAACATTAAAAGATGCTAAGAGACCAGCTGTACTGGTAAGAAACTAATTCCCTAGGCATAAATTGTGTTGTGTGTGGTAAACTGTAGGGTTTGAAATGATAAAAACAAGAACACCAACTTTGACCAACACGTTTCATCAAACACCAAATACCATTCTTACAAAATCTCAGAAAAATTACATGTTTATAGGTTTACCTGACATAAAACATAAAGCACCTAGCAATACCATATATTACTAGCTGCTGTAATATGATTAAATCAACACGGCATATAATTCACTAAAGTTTTAGGTCAAGTTGGCTCTGAACAGCGATATTTACATAGCAAATTTACACAAATTCTGTAAGGATACTGGTAAACATACAATATATAAAAGCTACAGGACATACAAAAGTAGCGTATTACTTTAAATCACACAGCGGCTTTGCTGTAGTGTAGACATAAACAAAAGCTTTTAATCTGTTACGGTGATTTAATCTGAGTCAGTTACATGTTAGCAGATGGGCCATTAGACAAGTCTGCAAAGGCAATTTACCAGAATGATGGAGAAACTGGGGAATATGTTAAGTGGCAGTCAGGGGCTTAATATCCATACTTTGGTGACAACTTCAACTGAGAATTTGAAAAACGTGGAAAAACCATATATGAAAACACAGGCTATTTTGAAAGCTGGAAAATTCCATGGCATCCATATGGAAGAGAACAAGTTGTACAACAAAATAAAATCAGATATATGCAGATTTCACAGCTTTCCTTTCCACAAACTATGTCAGCATTACCAATTGAATTCCATAACTGTTGCTTTTCAATGCTTTGACAGGATTTGAAGTTTGACACTGGTCCAACTAATCATATGCTTTAATGTATCTGTGAAGTGTTAATGGCCACATTTTATTAAGTCAATCTGCCGGTCAATCTGTTGCTCTTTGCCGTAAGAAACGAAGGAAGCACACAGTAGGCCCGAGATGTACAAGGGCCAAACCCGTCTTTTTGCCAAAGTGTGTGTGTGTGTGTGTTGAGACACCACTGAGTGTTATAACTGGGTAATTTACAGCGGAGATACAACAAAGTCCAGACATGCTCTATTTACTTACACAGTAATGAAACACGTTTATTTTACAGAATGAGAAAACAAACACTGGCCAAAACCTCTGGCTTCCCGTGTGAGTTCTGGCACAGTCTAGGCCCTCGCATTCCCGCTGTGCGTGGCAGCACCATTCCAAGAAAAGGCCCTCTTTCACAAACCACCTTCAAAGGTGGCATAACTAACAGCCAAGCCTTTTAGTGTCATACGCCACTTAGTAGACAAACTCTTTTAACAAACACTAGGCACATTTAAACCACAAGCAATATGGTTCAAGGTTCAATCGTCATCGTGTATGTTAATCTCACTATAGTGAGGTGCAAACGCTAAATCAAAAGCACATTAGCAGCTTTTCTTACTCCTGACATGACATCAGGCACATGTCTTCACCTTCAAGGGGCGTAATTTAAACGACGGGCAAAATGTAATGTCAACATGCAAAGTGTCTTACACATGAGGTATACGTAGCTATCGTGTAGAGTGAGGGAACATTGATCTGACTTACTGATGTTTGTGCTAGGATCTTGGTCATGGCATTAACTCAGCAAATAGATTTTGCCTTGCACTTAGCCCGCCATTTAAATGAGAGCCATACATGTTTAACACAAGCCCTCTCGGGATGACAGTACTCTCCAGGAAAACTCCCACGTATACACATATTTCCAGACCATGCTCAGTCTTAAAAAAAAAAAAAAGGTCTGTCCGTTTAGATTAGTCACGTGCACAATGCCCCAAAGGGATTCTAGTCGTGGATAGAGTCCTTGAAGGATAAAACAGCTCAGCATGTGTCTGACTCTTGGTCATCAGCAGTAACACATTTCCCGGGACCTGACTAACGCCATCATCACCAGAAGAGAGCTGCAGGCAGCCAAAGCACGGTGCCTGCGGATCCTAACATTTACAAGCGCAAGTGCAAATCTGTGTGCAGTCTCTGCAGAGAGTACAGATGGCAGGAAATACCACTGAAATGACAGTGGCCCAATCCAAACCACCAGACAGAGGGATCGTCTGCTGCTCTGGCAGCCCAGAGCACGACACCAAACCCAGGCAGAGCTCAGGACCTCTCAGCCCTCACCTCCATAACTGTACAGTTTACGAGAGGCCTTCACAGGCAGGCTTAGAATCATTTATCATAGCGTGCTTTGCGAGGCCTTGGGAACATTGTCAACCATCGGGGGTTTGAGGCATGAGAGAGTATCGCAAAACTGAAGAAAAATGTACAAGTCTACACAAATGGGTGCACTGTAGATGCAATAAAACTGCAAGTATTGTCGGTGTGTTATAACCCGTATACTGTGCAGCACAGCTGGTAGTCTGTTGGGTTTAATAACTAGAGCAAAAGCGATATCAAAGACCCTCGCCTAAAAGTGAAGAGAGAGAGAGAGAGGGAGAGAGAGAGTGAGTGAGAGTGAGCGAGAATGAGAGAGAGATGGAATTTGCTGAGTTTTTTAAATCAATATGCATAACCACAAAAGCTGAATGTTCTGGCTAAATTGGAACAAAAGATGAAATTACATAGATTCAGTCTACGCCATGGGTGTCCATGTCTATTGTGGCACACTAACTGCATTCAGAGACATTTTTGAGAAGAAAACAACATGACATGAGACTTTGCTGAACTGTAACTAAGATCGCTTTTTTGGAGGCTCTGATCTTAATTATAGTAAATGTATTCACATTTGGCATTCTAGTAAAGACAAATGGACAATTGTTCTATCTGTGTGAGGTGGAGGGATGGATGTTGTGTTCATTAATTAAGACCAGTGGTGGTTAGACAGTGGTCTGTACCAACCAAGCCATCCATTTCTCATGCAATTGCCCTCCATGTAATGCTTCTCCATCTATTTGTCTGAGTATCCTTCTGATCTGTTCTCTATCAACAACTCATCCAATAATTCTACATTTATCTGACACTGTCAAAACTGCGTTATTGACATATTCTTATTCTCTGACAACTTCATTATGGTGAAGTGAGGTGTTTCTTGAAGTGGTGAGCATTTTTAGCCATTATATCTAAAGATGCTTGTTCCACTTATCAATACAACTCTATATAATGTGTGCCAGTGTGTGTGTGTTTAAGAGAGAGTATGTATCGGTGTGTATATCTGTGTGTGTGTGTGTGTGTGTGTGTGTGTGTGTGTGTGTGTGTGTGTGTGTGTGTGTGTCTGTAAACTTGCCGTTTGAGTGGTTGACTGTGTGTGCTTGTGCATGTGTTTATATTTATATGAGTCTGTGTCATAGAATCATAGTTTAACCCCATAAATTGATCCTAGGTGCAGGACAACATTAGAAGTGATCATCAGGGTTCATGCAGATATTGAAATGTGTCAGTTGCAGAGCCCCCTACTGATGGAATTTCACAAAATGTGTTGTGCAGTTAAAGACAACCAATTTGCTTAAAGACGTTAACTTTGAACCACTATATGACTATATCACAACATATCGGCAGAGGCATGTCTTGAAAAAGTGAAATGTGTCAATTGACCTCTATATGGATGGAATTTCGAAAATATTTGATTTGCATCTTGAAAATGTGATACTGATGCAGCATATCAATACCATGTTGTCGACCAAAAAACAAAAAGGAAAAAAAAAAGAAATAAAGGAAAAGGAAAAAATCGAATTAGATCAAGTTATAAACTTTAGGGATTTTTAATTGGACAAAAGTAGAGGCGTGGCGAAGAGCATATCAACCTATTATAGCTTATTAGTTATTAGGGTTGGTGTTTCAATTCAGAACTTTAAGATTCATGTTGACATCTCTCCTCTCTATCCTGGTGGCAATGTCTACACTTCAGGTTTCAGGCATTCCACGACACTGAATTAATTCAATAAAACTCTTCTTTCAGAAATAACTTACAGTTAAATCAAACATCTCCCACATATTGACAGAAAAAAAATCTATGAATGGCAGTCCTGTGGAGTTTCTGGTTGTGTCAAACCTTGAGATCCTGGTTTAGGACTTCAAAAGGCAGATTTGCTATAATTGTTTCCACAGCACAATTGTCTTAAACCTAGGCAATTACTTTTACTCACACAAAAACATGAAATTATCACACAGAGTTTACAGCTTAGGCTAATATAAGTTTAAGGATACAGGAAGATTACCATAGAGCCTGTGTAGAGAGGGCAAGCAATAGGTCAATACCTATAGTTAGGGAAATGAAAAGGGACATTTCACTATATACTATATAATGAGGTACATATTTACCACAGACCTCATACTTATAAAACTTAATAAAAGCGTAAATGAAGTAGGTGAAAACAAGGCATCTGGCATTTGAGTTGCTGATTAACAAAATAATCAGTTTGCTTCATGAATTAACTGAACAGGAGAAATATATATCATTTTATAACAGCGAGAGCCCTCAATCTAAAACAGACAGTGCGAAAGGGGGTCTCCTTATTCTCCACAGACAGTTCCTTATAGCAGAGAAAAAATCCCTTTCCTGAGGATGATCTTAAGTGAAAAGCAATCTTCTGGAAAAATAGCCTGAAGTAGGCCAAGACATACATCAGAATCAGGACGGCGGATCCATTCTATGGTGAGAAAAAGAGCACATTTCCCTAAAATAACTCCTATTGAGAAGATGCCAGTAAAACAGTCAAATCCTTGTCATCTTAATCCACTGGGAAACTATATGATAATATACAAAAAATAGGCTATGAGGCCTATAGCCTACTGTTTATCTCACAGCAATACCATTGGATTAAACCTGAGCAGTAAGAGCACAGTCTTAAATGAAATTTTAAAAATCCAATAATAGGAAATTGGCTAGAACTGAAAATGAAAACCTGTCTGAACATATTCAGTAGGTTAATATGAAAATCGGAACATCGTTTCACCAGGTTTAAACCTCCAATAGAACCTTGAGACAAAAATGTAATTTCACTTGCTTTTACAAGTGCTTTCGATGCGCCAGGACCTGTCTGTGAAATAGGCCTAGCCTACTCGAACGATAGCTTATATTTTCAAACTGGTGGAGAACGGCCTGACTTCCTAATAACCATTACATGGGCGCAAACACGTTCATGAAAAATGTATGCTCTGCTAGAAATAATATATCAAAGCTGGTAAAAAAGAATGTAGAATTACTGAATAGACAATCCAGATTCCACATTGAACATTTTCTCACGCTTCTCAAGTCAAAGGAAATTGATGGGGGTACTGGAGACATTGGGGATTTTCCCCTTTCAATTTTTAAAGTAAAACCTGCATGACTCGAGAAGATATAGCCTACACTAGGCTATAGGCCTAATAATACTAATTGGTAACGATTTCCAGCGATTGTGAAAGGGTGCCTTCTACCAAAGAATAGGAGCCTATACTTAATGAAGGATGGATTTCAGCAAATTATCAAAATTCCATTCATGTCAAGCATGCTCTCATTAATTTTTAGACAAGCATAAACGTAGGATAGGATCAACATCTCATAGCCTACCCAACACAAGCCTAGATAAAACTTTTTGGAGCTTTATTTGGAGTTTACTTTTGATAACATGTTATGGCCTGACTTTCCTCGGAAATTAGTCATTCTATGACAAGTGCAGCGCATAATGTCACATTTTAGAAACTAAGAAGCTGATCATGGGCTTTTTCGCCAATATCCACAAATCAATACTGTCTTAATGTGATGCAATATAATTTCCACATATGCACTCTATTATAGCCAGCTGTAAAGTGCATTTTTTTGCCAAGCAAATAATTTGGAAATCAATCAAGATCCGCAGGACGAATCATTCCCACTGCACATTGCTCACTTGCGAATTTAGCTGGATTTGGTGTATAGCTTTTCTTCATTCAAAAAGCAACACAGCAAAATCTAGGACCCATGCAAACACTGTTTAAAAAGGTAGCTCACAGCACGGATTTGTTTTCCCATAGAAACAACTCTTGAATTGCCACTTACCGAAGAATCAGATGAAGTTGATTGAAGGCTATGCCACTGCAATGACTACACCATGTCTCTCAGTCTTGTGCATCTCTCTGCATGCAGTCGAATCTCTCAAATCTCCACCTCCTCCCCTTTCGAAGGTGGGATGTGTTTCAGATTTTAAAGCTCAAATTGCTAAGATGTGAACCCCATGAATTCATACGTTTATCTGACATTACCTCATTTCTAGACGTGTTTGAGTCAGTCTTCCTGCCACTTAATCATAAATATGCCGGTGTTGTGCACATGGCCAGACTTTCAACCCGCTGAAGAGCGAGGCCAACATTTAAAACACATCAGCGTTGCATTAAGTCCCCAGACTGTAGCCTATGTACGTTCCAAAAGTTGTCTACTGTCACTGATACTTCTGTAGCACACCAACTTAATAAAACTAATTTAAAAAGTAGTCAACTGTACTCACTGTACTCATTTTCACGGTTATGACACGGTGTGATACACAGCATCATCAGACAGTTCCCTGAGAGTGAGCTGTCCACAGAAAATACCATGGAAAATACGGTTCAAAATATTTCAACAGCGACCCCTACCGCACACTGTAAATAAATAGCCAAAGGGTACGTGGTATCTGATTCTGAATATTTGTGTCACATAATAGTGGAAGATTGCTGTAAAGGTGCATTTTACACAAGTACAAAGCTATTTATTAACTCGACATGTACAAACAGTGTGTCCTCCAAGCTGCAGTACTGTATCACTCATAATGTTCCAGAAATGTGTGATCTCTGATTGCATTTACTATGGGTGAAAGACCACAAACCCCTTATACATGAATACCAGCAACCACTCAGAAAACAGGTGAGAAAACACAAGACCTCTGGTGACATCCAAGATCTGAATAAGAAGGGCACTTAACAAGGAAGATGTTTTCGAGAACAAGCAAAACAATACCACTTTCTTCACCTGTGGGTGAATTCTTAATCAAGTGAAATTAAACACAGCCCGGGCTTCAACAAACAGGTTAAACAACAAGCTTGTCAAAGTGAATGTTAAGGTACATAAACTGGTGAAGCTCTGCAATTCTTCTCAGCTGGTTTCAATCAAAACAAGTAAGACACACCATTACAGTCTAATGTATTCCACCCTTCTTATTAAATACTAATAAAGGAAAAGGAAAAAAAAAAATTAACCGATCTCCTTTTTGGAACTGTCTCTTGCTCATGATTGAGGGTCTTCTTGTGCTGCCAGTCGGCTGACCAGCGAGTCCTAAATG
Organism: Sardina pilchardus; assembly: GCF_963854185.1. Lineage (NCBI taxonomy): Eukaryota > Metazoa > Chordata > Actinopteri > Clupeiformes > Clupeidae > Sardina > Sardina pilchardus. The sequence continues at coordinate 20,676,134 of NC_084995.1, read as the reverse complement.
TTTCATTAGCTGAGAAGGCAGAGGGTAGAGTGTCCCTCACAGGGCAGCAGTCCCACAGCAGCAGCAGAGGACGACTCAGTCAGCCTCCTGTGTGACTTGTAATTCATCAGGTTGCCTGTGCTCCTCGCGGATACCATGCTTTGGTGCACAATTGGTAACCATATTTGTGTGTGGGCCAGCAGACACACACACACAGACACACACAGACACACACAGACACACACAGACACACACAGACACACACAGACAGACATACACAGACACAGAGACGTGGCCACGAAGCACAGAGGTCCCAGACAGATAGGCATGGGAATCTCATTGAGTCCGTCTTATTCTTTGTACTCGAGGAACTGCTGCAGTCTTTTTCTGTGATCAGTGGACATCTGCACAGCACTACGAAAAGGAAAGTACAATGTCATTAACTTCACATACAACAGGACAGGTTCAATTAAATTTTACCATTAAAAACTGGGGGAAAAAATGGTTGGATGGTTACAACAGTTGGTTGGTTGAGAACCACTTAAGGTTCCAAATATGGTTGTTGTTGTGACTACTTGGCTTACTGTAAGTGCTCCCCAAAGGTGTTGGTTATCCTGTATATGGCGGTTTTGAGTGCCGCCCTCATAGCAAAGCGCAGGGTCTTGTAGGTGGACTCTCCCATGCTGCAGGTGGACCTCAAAGGCTTGCTGGATGCGTGGGGCAGCTTGAAGTGTCTGTCCACTGCCTAAATTTAAAAAAAAAAAAACAAACAAACGTTCATGAAATCAGTGAGCAGGACAGTCAGTGAACAAGAAGAGTGAGTTGATTCTCTATTGTGTGGATTCTCTATATTTAGACTGTTCTGTGTAGCCTGTAACCACGAGTCCACAAGGTTTATGCAGAGATGTAGGCCAAACTGCCTATTGTCATGACTTCAAAGACAAATGTTACAGTCACAAAACTAAAGCATTAGAGACCGATTTATAAATCGGTGTGCTGATATTAGCTATTTACCGATCTATCGGTATCAGTGTTTAGAACGGCCGATGATTATTTTAAAATGAAGTAAAGGAAAGTCAAATTGGGATCCAGTTTAGTTTTTTGCAACTTAAAGGAATGGTTCAGAGTAATTTCAGGGTCCTTTGCACCATGAGCGAGCCAAACACCAGGCTCTCTGCTGCTACCGCTACCACTGCGTCGACGTCACTCACACGGACACATAGACATAAACGCACACACACGCAGGTGATACCGATGTCAAATGTAAATTCACCCTAGGGTCCTCTGCACCATGACTGAGCCAACACACAAACACATACACAACTCAATGTGTTTAATGCTCTGCGACGGCTTGCGACGGCTTGCAAATACGTGCAACTTCTAATTCACACCGCTGCAACTCAGTCTCGTTGCGTCGGGAATCTTTGGTGTGAGTTGGGCTTTAATGTTTACATGGCAATATATGGTAATGCTTCAGCCTCTTACCTCTTGCAGCACCAGCATGGTGCTGAGAATACTTGATAGTGTAGTCTGCACAACCCCAAAGCGATCCTCTGAATAGGACGCCACCACAAGGTGGGACAACCCTGACACGACAAAATCAACGAAACACATTAACCAACAAATTGGCAGAATTCCACCAAAATGAATACCCCAAAATCCCAGTGGACATAAATACGTTGACAAGCTCATTGTTAAAAGGTCCACACACTATTTGCGAACCCAGGCAGTTTTTCCATGCTGGTTGACAGGGCAGGACCTTCAAGCCGTTTCAAATTACTCCAAACGTGAACCCAACGCTATCACTCAAGTCTTACTTTTCATTTAAACCAACACTGAGGAAGATAAACTATGTGATCAAGTTACAAATGGCCCCTCAAACCTTCTAAAGCCCAAATGTGAGCTTGGCTGTCAGCAAACAAAGCTTGGCTGGTTGCCTCTGGAAGCTGCAAAACAAACAAAGAGAGAAAAAAAAACACAAGATACGGTCATGATTTGACATGAAAAAAAGGCATTTGCAAAGATTCCAAAAAATCTGTTGCTACTAAAATCTGCTATGACTAACTCATGTTAAAGGAGTGGAGTAGTAATGATTAAGGTGATTGTAATTTTTCTCATTTCGATTGTAGAGCCCTCCAAGAGTTACGGTGGTGGTGGTGATGTTTTAGCAACAGCTCTTCTAGTTTAGCATTCACCCGCTCATGTTTGCACCTTCTAATGTCTGCCCTCTAATCCCTTAACAATAGATTGGTGTACCCACACAGTAGTTTTGCATTACCTTGTAACAGTTTACAACTATTAGTCCTGCGATGCTTGCGTTTAAAAGGGAATGCAAAACCATTGCATTGGTCTGCAAAAATATTGAGGGAATACAAATCTAGCTCAGAAATAAGATAACCCAGGGGAAAAACAACAACAACAACAACAAAAAAAACACCACCATCACTCTTAGGGGAAAAGTGCCAATAAGAACCCAGGTGAACAGAGGTCTAGAAACTAATGATCATATGAGATTATTATTAATTATTGATTAGAGTAATAATTAATTGCATTAAAGGCCCTAAATTCATGCCAGCATTCAAATGTTCAAGCACTGTGTCTCAACTTTGGCAAAAAATGGATATGAATAAGGTACAAATTATTTGCAGTTTTAGAGTTTAATACTCTACTAACTTTACACAGAAACATACGACCCACAAGTTCTGGCACAAACCTAGAGCCCTTCGGGTTTGCACCACATTCTATGTCTACACATCAAACAGTCCGGGAAAAAACAGGCACTACAGGACCAAACAAACGCACCCTCTGATCACCAGATCTACTTCACACCAATCCCCGCATGCAAACACACTACAACCGGTAGAGATAAACGGAGACGATCGTATACAGTATGGACGACGACAGTAGTGCATAGACTCCATTCGTCTGGGCAGTGGAACATGCAAAACTGAATGTGTGCCTCCACTACTTCTCCCTTTCCCCGGGGTGCACACACATGCAGACTACCTAACCTTACCTTGTTAAATAAATACATAACCAGCACCCTCTTTGCCATGAAACCTTTCACCTATACAGGACAATTTCAAGTGGAGGAAACAAAATTAAAGCAAACGTTAAGTGAAACGTGGTACAGCTGATCAGCTGAGATATGTATGGATGTATGTATGCATGTATGCAGTGTATGTATGCAATGTATGTTTTTATCTATGTATGTAGGGGGTGAGTGCTGAGGAGTCTGGGCATAGTACCTGTTCCTTGCGGTTCTGAAGCCACTGGGCGAGGAAACTGGGTTTGTGATCGGCTGGAGGGGAACTGGGGCCAGGAGCAGCAGCAGCAGCAGGAGCAGGGCTGGCAGTGGTGCTGCCATTACTCTGAGAATCTGAGCAAACAAACAAACACACACACACACAAACAAACAATCCATCAATTAGTCAATCAATCAATGCAGGAGGAAGACAGCTTGTCTAAGAAGGGACAAATAATGAATCTCTCTGCACAGAGTAGCATCAGCACTAGCATCAGAGAGCTCAGGACCGGTCAAGTATCTTTTTCGTTGATGTCAATTTCACTGTAGAGTTTAAGTAGGACTCATTTTCTGGTTTCACACATGTTCTCACCAAGTATTACCTACCTATGCTAACCATTAATCACCACCCACATGTCCAGTTAAGAAAAGGGACAAAAGGCATTTGCCAGGCTGTAACGGACCTGTTGAGGCGCTCCACAGCTTGGGCCCCCTCCTCATGACGTGGGGGCTCTGCACGGTGCCGAACCAGGGTGAGTTGGGCTCCTGGGGCGCGGTCAGACGGCGGATGGAGGGGGAGGAGAAGGGGCTGTCCAGGTCGGGAGTGAAGGGGGCGGTCAGGGGGCTGTGCAGTGTCCCCACAGAGGAGCGCAGGAACACGGAGCCCGGGGTCTTCAGGATGTGGCTGGGAAGAGGCGTCTTCGGCAGGTCCGTGGTCCCCGATGACACTGCAAATCAGAGCAGAGAGTGAACAATCAAAAGACAGCAATAGCGAGTCTAGCTCCTGCAACCTGTAGGGTTTACTTACAAGCACAAGGCAGGAATAGCCAGTCTAGCTCTTTCAACCTACAAACTTGCTCATCTTGAATATCAATACTAACGCTGCAGGTGTTAGATTAGGTTTCCCGCCCAGATGGAAGAAAATAATCCCTGATTTAGTAGTTTCTTAACAAGGGGAGATGGATTTTCTCCACACACCTCAATTGAAAAAGCTGTACAATTACAAAACTAACTACTCATACAAGTCCTAAATAGCACTCACTAAACCTGAGCCCCACGATCCAGACTTGGTCTCGTGCTAAACTCTGTACCTGAGCCCCACGATCCAGACTTGGTCTCGGAGCTGCTGCTGGACTGGGACTTGACGCGGCCGTTGGAGGCCACTGCATCATGGTGAGCCACCAGCCTCTGAGTCAGCTCCGTCAGCAGGGACAGGCACTCCTTACTGATGGCATTCCAGTTGTGAGGGTGGCCACCTGGAAACCCACAGGGTGTAGTACAGCAGAGTCAGCAAAAGCTTCGCTTCATTTGCTTTTCTCACATCAATACAAACACATTTTTGCTTTATGCATGTGCGCTTGGAGCCCTACGTAGCCTGAAGTAACCTTTAAAAAACATTTATCCCAAGTCATTATACCGTTTCCTCTTTGAATCATTTCTATAAAGATTCACACCTGAACATACTGTACTTCCCAGCAAATTTTACAGTATGTTTCCTGAATAATGGTTACTTTACATGTCCTGAGCTTAATTTATGTTTTTCTATGTGAATAACAGGAGCTTGAATGCTACCTCAGCTAAAGCCTACCTTACATTGACAGACTTTGCAAAGATTTGGAAAAGATTTTTGAAAGACTACAGTCTCAGACCCTCTCACATCTAAAGACAATTCATTGAGTTTTTAGTCACAGTCTAGTCACAGGCCAGTCTCAGATTAGGATTTTGCAAAGACTGTGGGTCACTATTTACAAGACTGCTGCTAGATTCCTTCAAATTATTTCCATCGTGCAATAGGCTACACGTCATCATTAACAGGAAATCACATGATAGCCTACTCATATCAAAGTATTTTTTTCGTGTTTCTGCAGCATTGTTTGATGTGTGACATCACTAACAGATATAGAGTTGTTCTGTCTCGTAGAATAGCCGACTAATAAATTATAAGAAATGAAATAACAAATAATCATATAGACTACAGCTGTCGCCTATTTTGCCACTTCCTGTTTTCGTGTTCGCGAGAGGTTACTATTGGTTTTTAATGTTCACGTCACTATTTGCATGAGCCACGACTGAAAAGACTTCCGATAATATCAAACATGTTTGATATTGTCGTAACGGCAAAACTAGAGAAAGACTGCCTCCGACGGACTTAAAACCGCTAAGATTGGCACCTTGCACTAAACGATTTAGATGACGGGAGCGCGCTGCGATTCTAGCACAACTCTCAAGATTTCCGCCCGATTTTGGAAATTTAGTCGCCGACTGTTAAAACAGGCCAAAATCGTGCAATGTAAGCCAGCCTTAAGCTGACCACACACCTGGCTGACTGAGACTGAACACCTCCAGCCTTCTCACGGCCGAATGCTGGGACAGAAGAGCCAGGTCCTGCAAGGCTAAGAACTGAGACACACACAGACACAGACACACACACAAATCAGTAAATAATGCTGTACCACTTACTGGCAATAATATATAGAACAATATCCAATATGGGTCTTTCATTACCTTAATGATGGCTGGCTCCTTGCAGAGTAAGACTTTGGGAAGACATTCCTCAACTTCCTCCGCAAATGTAGGCTGGACTGGAAAACTGTGCATCTTGGGAGGCATGGATAAACACAATTTAGGATCTTATAATCATAACCTTTTTAAGAAGATGTATTTTTTCTTCAGTCTATATATATTTTTAAAAAAGTTTAAATGTCCAATACCTCTGACACATAAATCCTGAAGAGCAGGACTGTGATGTACCAGGTTAGCAGCAGGAATGTCCCAGCGATCCACAGATGGTACAGCAAAGCAAAGTCCAGCAGTCCAGCGACAGTGTCCAGAGCATGGAGAGACCTGCACCAGGAAAACAGCGCAGGTGAGGAATCATGTAAGGACATGGCACTAAGGGCTATGTGCTGCAAAAGCAATCAATCAGATACACACAACTTTTGTATTTGCTGGTAGTAGGTAAAGCAACGCACGTACGCACGCTTCTAAATCCTTATATGTTTTAAAACGTACCCATCTTCCTGTAGATTGAGAGTTCTGCAGATCCACGTTTTAGGTGCATATCCTGATAGAGGAGAGAGAATTTTAATGCCATAGACTGATTATGAACTCCTTTTTTAACATGAGAGGAAAAATAAATTGAAATGGTCTTACCAAAAAAGAAGTACAGAGCTAAGTAATTCCTCAGTGCATACATGGATTGCACAGCACTGCATTTCACCACAAGAGACAGAGAGCCTTTAAAGCGCAGATATTTATATTGCTGGGGGGAAAACAAACAAACAAACAAACAAAACATAAACAAACATCCTTAACGGGCAGCAGCAGTTTCAAATGGGGCAATCAACACGGTACTAAACATAGCACTGTCTGCAACACAAACTGTATAATGTAGACACACTGACGAGACTTATCTAAATAACTATGACTTAATATGGACATGTACCTGTATGGCAGGGAAAGACACATAATTCATGTTGTTCACAACACCAAGGAGACTGTGGCTGTATCCCATGAAGGCTCCGGACAGCAACAGGAGCAGATGGTACTCATTCAGACACATCTGGCCAGTATCTTCACTGTGAATACAGGGAAAGATACAGGGAGTTTCTATAAAAAGGAATTTTGCATTTCGGATAACAATAACCAACATGATTGCAGTTCAACCCCTCTAGCTGCGAGTGTCTTACCTCTCAGACGGAAGGCAGGGGGAACTCAAGGTGCGGTACCTGCCCCCGATGGTGATAGCGGCACACCAAGACACAAGCATCCCCACCGCTGCGTGCACAACAGAGTGTATGCATTGCCGAGGGTGGAGCACCTTCCCCAAAAGAGCAATCCTTGTGCAAGGGATGGAAGGGACAACTGCAAAAGCAGAGGGAATCCGTGTGAGACCAATCTTGATTCTGGTGAGCTTGGAAGTAAATGGCATCCTAAAATGTTCATGTTCATTTCCTGGACTATCCATCTTACCTGTGTAAGATTCGAGGTTGAAAAAACCAATCACCAACACCACTCCAGAGAGTAGCACAAGAGAGAAGATGGTACTTGAAGCAGTCAGAAGAGCAAGTGAATCTAGCATGACAAAGATGTAAATTATTTTCTGGGAGGGGAATGAAAAAGGGTGACGCATACAAAAATAGAAATGTACACATCTCGTGTCCTTACCCGATATCCACTGAATTGGATGGAGTAAACTGAATCTACTCAAGAACACAAACAGCGTTGTGGTGACTGGCAACAGCAGCACAGACCAAGCAATGCTAGCAATAGCTCTCCAACATACCACCTATAAATTTCAGGTATTACAGATCAGATCATGTAACTTTAATAGCATACAGTCATACTTCACAGTATTTGGTTTGTCATAACGTTGAGCTTTCTTCAGCTTATTAAGATACGTATTTGTACTTTAACTGCCATTAAAACATCAAATTGGCCATTTTAAAAGCTATCTTTAACCCCTAAACCCCTTAATCTAGGCTGAATGAACAAACTGCAGATGTTATCGTCAATCGTCTAAATTAACGTTATAATGTAATTCATAACATGCCTGTTGTTCAACATTTAGTTAACAAATCCACTTGACGTCAGGCCACAGAGAGGATACATTTTGGGTGGCATGTCAACATTTATAGAGAAATACTGCTTTGTTTTACCTAACGTTGAACTGAGTTAACAAGATCTGTTAACTTATAACTTTAACATTAACGCTAGCGTTACCTTCCTTCAATACCTCACGTTCATGTTAACGTTAGCCAGTTCACAACAAACGAGGAAGTTCGAACATTAACATTACATATAAATACACACTTACCTTACGAATAAACCAACAACTGTGTTTTAAAGAAAACATTGTTCATGTCCATATGAAGTCCCCGGTATGCTTTAGGACAAATTCGTTAAATATTTGACAAGCAAATATTTTCGGTCAAATTTCCCAGATCGCGCCACATGAATTCCAAGGACCTCTAAGCCCCTTTACAATAGCCGTCTGATTCACTGCCTGACACATACGTTTGGAATAATTACATACATCACTTTATTAAAATAAGTATAATATCCACGTCACACTTTGTTGTTATATACAGAGATAAGCAAAATTTAACGTTACACTGTAAAACTATATAAAGCCCTAACGGTCCTTTTAAAAGTGAACCTCGCTCGCGCATACAGACAAGCTACCTAAACACAGGCTGGGCTCAGGGCTGAGCGGAGTTGACAAGTTTGCCAGTGGTGGTGACGGCTCGCGGCACGAATGAAATGTCACTTCAGCAGAATGAATGAAATGAATTCATTGTTAATATAATCGGGCTAAGATTTGGATAGCTGCAAGGCAAGGTTAAATTTACAGATTGAATCGAACAATCGTCTCCTAACCGCAGTGCCATGAAAGTGAGGCAATGAATATGCTTTGTTACGGAGTCTATGATTAATGAGAAGTCATGTTGGCTCCTTTTCCATATTCAATTTTACTGTGCATCATGTTGAATTAATGCGGCCTTTTCCCGTAGATGAGTTCCATTTGCAAGCGAGGTTATACTGCGTTTATCAAGTCCTTTGACAATCCTCTCCGTCTCTCTTCGGAACGTCTTAGTTTCAAAAGCACTGGTGGGTAGTTTTTGTGTAGAATTAATAGACATTTCAGTTTGAACTGCTTTGTGTATTCCTGTTTTTTGTCCAGGTCTTTGAGGAATTGCGGGTAGAGTAAGCTGCTCACGGTGAGCCTTCTTGTCCTCCCATAGTTTTAGCAAACGTCGCTGATTATTGGTCATGTCTTTTAAGTTTTGTTGTAATGATTGTACCTGATCCTCCAACAGCGTTTTCGAGGTCACGGTGTTTGCCAACTCTGATGTAAGCTCATCTATTGTCAGGCATAATTTGCCTGCTTTTTCAACTAAAGAATTGCATTCGCGCTCCTTCTCATGTAAGTCATTTATTATATCCCGTGTGGTTTTGCCCTGAAATTTTGGGCTAGATTCCAAGCCTATTTCAGCTCGAAGAGTTTTGACCTGTTTCCGCAAGTCTTTATTGTCCAGAGTCAATGTCTTCAATTTCTGTTTCAGCGTCTCTGTTGACCTCATTCTTGAATCGTACTGTCTCAGCTTTTCTCTCATCATGCTTTCCCTGTGTATCGCATCGTCTCTTTCTTTCTTGCATTTTTCCAGAAGTCTCAATGTTTCGTACTTGGAGACTTTTTCCACTTTGCCGTTTGATGCCATCGTGTCTCAATCTTATGTCAAAACGACAGCATAGACCACATGTTAGGCTACAGTTGTAGAATTACGATTCCTCAGTCATGCCAAGCACACAGTAGGGCATTAGACAACTCCAGAAGGGCACATAACATGAGACAACTTCAGAAGCTGAGCATGAAGGTAACGTCCAAATAAGTAACCCTCTCCAGTAGCGCATTCTGCAAGAAAACGTTAACAGAGTAACTGCAGCAGTGACTTCATCATTTGACATTCCTCTTCTGAGGTTGTCAACCAGAGCGCCAGCACACAGGTGTAATTCTAAGCTTTGGCTAGGATGACCATTAATTAGGGCGCACCAAAAGTTGACACAGTTTCCAGTGACACAATTTCTCTATTTCCTTGATTGCAAAAGTTATGCAGTCCTGGCTACACTGTGAATGCTCTGTCTTGGAAAGTAGTTTTGCATTTTAGGTAACTAGTCCACACTTTCCAATGCAGACGATAAAGCCATTGTATCTACAGCCTCACCCCTTCAACCCAGATTAGACAGACGGGTGTCCTAGGAACAAACACCTCAGCTCACTAGGCCCTCTAGATAATGCCGTTACATTCATTCCTTTAAATTTTTAAACCATCCTATAGAGGCAACGGTACTGGAGTAAAATTACATTTGTTTAGGCAGGTTTATTTAAAGAGACTAAAGCTTACAGTGAATCATGCGCATGTTGTTACAAGAAAGTTTTTACTGTAAACTGAAGCTTAGAAACAGGTATTCCTGGAATCGAGCATTGTAGAGATATAAGACGGCCACTTTCAGTAGGACCGAGGTGTCAAAGGAAGCGGTCTGTGTAAATGCACATTATTTAGTATTACCTTATTCTAAATGAGCACATAAACGTCAGTTTTGTATAGTCATCAATGACAAGAGGAGAGACATTTTGTAATACAGTAACAAATCTTTATTCAAATTCAAAATTAGGGATTAAAATGTAAATATCTTTAAAAAAAAAACTGTACATCTAAGTTTTGGCTGATGATTTTGCTTGTGAAAGTACCGAGGCAGGGTAAAGTCTGCCCAGACATATTTAAAATCTTAGTTTACCATTAATACCATTAATCTTCTGGGCCCAGTTTTTTGGGGGAATCCTATGTTTTGCTATCCAGGATCACCTGATCCATCTTTTATGCCATGATAAGGAAACGTTTTTTAAAGGAACATTGGATTGGATCACTGTGATCCAAATGCTGAATTTCAGTATTACCAAATCCCATTTACCAGAGCTTTAAATCCTATTTCTAAAATTTGATCTAATACATGATCCAAAATCCCACTAGACTACTTTTGAAAAACTGGGCCCTGAAGTTTTACATGATATGGATGTGATCCTCAACACCCAAACAGTGACATACCAGTTCCTAACCCATGCATATTTTTTTTACAATGATCTGCAACTTCAACCAATCTCTATACTGATAGTTTGTTACCTTGGCTCAAAGTATAAATACAGTGGCCTACCCATTAAAAGTTATATTTAAAAAGAATGAATGGCAGAATCGGAATGTCCTACTCCAGGAACCCATCAAGTTCAGTAATCACAAATATTTTGAAACCGAACTATGCACAACAAATGACACATCCTGCTATAAAACAGGTTGTTCAGTAACAATTAATGCCGTTGAAAATGTAGTGCTTCTGTTAGCCATGTCCACTCAAATGTAGAGTCTTACCAGCACTCAAATAATGGCTGTTCGGACAAAGCTCAACAAGGACACTGAGTATGCATGAAATCCAGACGACAATGACTTCATCACCACGGCAACCTGATTCTTAGTAATAAGGCAACTGGAGAACCTGCAATTAAAGAAGAATAACACTTGCTTTGGAAGGAGAAATCATGTCGAGGAAGTCTCATCTCAAGTGTTAGCATGTCAAGACACCAAGATAATTACATATCATCACAAGACAAAAGGAAATCAGCAAGTGTAATATTAGATGTCACACCAACATGAATTTAATAAATTAAAGGAAAAACTCGGTCTAAGGGGAAAAGATTTCCATTACTTCAGAGAAGTTGCAAGAGCTATGGAGCTTTGAAGTGAAGTTTAATCTCCTAAACACTGTTTACCTCAGGCAGAATTTGACATTTAAGGTGTCTTAGTTGCCACTGTCTTGATGTCTTCCTTCTGCCCCATGATGGAAGTGTTGTCATACTCCCGTGTGCTAAAGAAATATGCCTGAGGGAAGACATAATATAAATATCAGGTTTATTTTATTTCTTCACCACCACACAGATCACTAATTAAATCAATCTAATCACTGACATCTGATATCCAAGTGGACATGATAGTAGCCCATTAAATCTAGGTAGGGGACAAACTGGGCCATTTCCACGTCAGTCAACAATATCGGTCAGTGTTCCCGCCTATAACAGTATACCTGTCTTCACGGAAGGTATAATTTGACACCTATCTGGGATAATCCTTTCACGCACAAGCGCTAAGCACCAAAATGCAAGCATCGTGTGGCCACAACAAGCCAACTGGCCTCAGTGGACTATGTGATTGCGGTCACTTAAAACAGGCCTTGAAATTTAAACTTAAAATATAAAACAACTTAATTTTGGCGGATTGCTCCAATATGAAAGCAATACTACCGGTGAGTATGTAAATGTGAGTTTATTTGTTACAACACATACAGTAATTTCCTGCTTATTAGCCGCATTGTGTATAAGCCGCAGGACAATGCAAGTTAAAAAAAATAAAACCATATTAACTGCCCTTGTATGTTGACATCCTAGCTGAAGACATTTTGCAAAATCAATGTATAAGCCATAGCTAATAGTTGAGTATGTCTGAATTTTTTTGTCAAACGAGATTTTTACCTTGCAACCCACTGCTAGAAGGACGTGGAGAGCCACAATAGTCACGATAATTGCAATGGCGACTCGGCGGTGGTCATCTCGAATGGCAGGCCAAAAGGTCATCACTAGAACTGATCCAGAGAGACAGAGAGCTGCAACAATGGAGAACCACCTGACCCCTTCATTTGGTATGATCCACAGCACCTGATACACCCATAAGATTTAGTTAAAATATGTCATATATTCACATATTTGAAGACTCACCACATAATTAAACGGGTTTGAAAAGTAAATACCCTTCATAATTCATAATCACATTCTGATATACAAACCTGGGGTCAGATTAGATTATAATTAAAACTGACAGCTTTTTATCTGCAGCTCCCTAAAGCCACAAATGGGGCTTTTCCATTGCATGATCATCTCAACTCGACTCGATTTTGGTACCGTACCGGGTGTTCGTTTTCCACTGCAATAAAGTATCCCCATAAGCTAGCTGACTGCCATAGCATCGCTGAAGAAAACAACTGTAATGTCATTAACGTCACCTTCTGGTACCGGCTCAGCTTGCTTTGAACCTCAAGAGAGGTGATACAAAAGAATAGTACCAGGTACCAGTTTTTGTTAATGGAAAACCAAAAAAAGCGAGTCGAGTTGAGCTGATACCATGCAGTGGAAAAGCCTCAATACATTCCAGGCACATCTACAGGCATTCCAGGTACACAGTTGCAATGACAGAGACGCCATTCTCCATCAAAAATATTGAGGCAGTTATGATATGTATAATTGCTACATAATATTGCTTTAGTCATACATACCACAGCTGGTATGTAGATAGACAGAGAATAACCGTAGACACAGACGATCTCCAGAAAGGAATAGGTCACAGAGTTCACCACTTTGCTGTTGCGCCATGTGAGAAAACCCCAGAGGGCCAATGGAACAAGCCAGGCATAGGTATAGATGGCTGTGGCTGCCATGGTAACTGGATAAAAAAATATACATTTTTAAGTTTATGTTCACGTTATTATGTTTATGTAAAAACTGCTTATGCGTCATTACAACAAAATTATTAAAATGTGGTTACAACAGTGGTACTCAAGTGTTTTCCTTCATTCTCCCACTTGGGAGGTAGGGAATTTTCAAGCCTCACCTGACCACATCACCCCAGCAAAATGGTAACGTTAAAATATTATCTAAGCATTGAGGTGCCATGTTACTAGAGATGTTCTCATGTTGTGTTAATTGATAAGTAGACCTGCTTATGTTTGTTTGTGACTATTTTGTTTTGAATGTATGATCTCCCTTGTCAAAATGAAGGCATTTAATAAGAAAAAAGAAAATGCACATTTCCAACAAAGCAACACAGCACCCAGAGGCTATTGAAGATACTTCACACTTACCTTTCCGAAACTCAGGTACATATTTATACTGTGGATTACCATGGTGCTTCAGAAAGGTGGATATGTTACCACTTATGGCAATGGCAAACACAAGGGTAGCACAAATCCAAAAGGGTCCTAAAAGCACAGAAATGAGCCTTTACGACTTATATGCTATTATGAACCATCAATAATCAAACTAACACTTCTACTCACCATAAAGATCAGGATTACTGCGTATATGTAGACGGACAAAGTTTTTCCCCCGCCATGGCAGCACTGATCCAAATATTCTCTCCTTCACCTGATTACAGAAAATCCACAGTAAATGTACAAACGAGTCCAGGCATATGAAAGTGAGGTATTGCTGTGGCAGACCTGGATAACAATCTTGAACAAGCCTCCATGGAACAGCTTACCTCTTGTGTGTCCACATCAAAAAACATTTGGTAGTATTCAAATGTCCAGAAAGGCGCATTTTTAGACTTTCCATTGGAAAGCAGCTGAAAAACACCACATTTCAAAGTATTTTTTAAAAGGGGTCCCGCACACTCACTGTGTTTAGTCATTTCAGAGTTTTTGTCTGCATTCTTCTCACCTCTGCTTTGTCATCGTCTGTGTCAAGTTCATCATTCTCCACCCCAAAAGGAGTAGGTCCTGTGGTTTTGTTTTGCTTTTGAGATTTCACCATATCATCCATGTCAACAGATGTCGAATCCTTGGTATTACCAGAGAGAGTCCCATCCTCATCAAATTCTAAGAAACAAGATGTCAGATCAGTGAAGTGAATATGGGATATGCACACTATCTAATCATTCGTACCTTAGGGTGAGCTGAGGAACTAACCTTGAAATTGAAGCAAGAAATCATTGTTCGCCATTTAGATCACCAAGGAGAAATGGCTGGGTACTGTTGGGAGAAGGCCAAATGACAGTAATGCTACTTATTACCCATTTTACATGTTACACCTACTGTTTTACACATGATTGGTGCATACAACAAGCATGAGTGTCTGATGACAAGAACCAAAGCTACAAAAGTTTTGCCAAATGTTAACGTTAGCTAACGTTATGCTAGGGAAGTTTAGACTAGCTGCTAGAAGCCAGAGACACTTGAGCTTTAAAAAGACTTTGTAGAAGCTCAAGTACGACACAGTAAATCACCATCTAATAATGCGACTCCTTACATTGGTTAACCATTCAATAGTGACAAGCGACACCGTTTTATTGAAATTAATGGTAAATTAAACCACCTGAAAGTGTAGACGAATGGTCCACTTCAAACCTCTGTAGTAGCAGAGCAGTTAACAACAATACACGTCACATCCGATAAGTCCACGTATCTATCACAATAAAGGTTCAGGTTTAACAGTGTATTATAATTATTCACAAGCAGAGACGGTTGAAAAAGTTGTTAAGAATCTTTGTTACAAGTGAAAGGAAACCCCTAATAGTGTTATTACACTAGACATGTCTGTATCGTCGAGTGTTTTTCATGATGCATAGCGGGGAAAATCATTGTCTCCCCAACGCGACCTTTATTTTGATTTAGTCTTCGGGGAGAAACCCAAACTCGTGCAAATTGAATTTCTGTTATGGACGAATAGTTTGAAACTGAGAAGGCAAAGGAAGGTTTTCCAAAAATGTACAACTTATAGTTGTCGGTCTACTGCTAATGCAGATTTGGGTAAACGCGGCAGGTTATTCCAGTTTATAGGCTAGGCCTACATTGGGCTACTTTAACATGTATTCAAATGTTGAACACGATGGGACCATTTATGTTAGAGAGAAAGGTGAACTGCACTGTGTAAACAATGCTCGTGAGGCTGGATATCCACCTGTAAAAAGGAAACCTACAAGACTATTTGAGAAGGACTTTTCTGTTCAACTGTGTATAGACAATGTAACTGCCTCTTGCTCTAAGAGGAAAGATCACTTCGTTTTCACGTACAACAGTGAAGGCAGTTTACGATATACTGCCAAATCTTTATTTAACACCTGCTTGCTTTATATTGCTGATAACGTCCAACACATCGAATCTCTCGTTGGTTTCCCTGAACAAATGGCTGACAGACTATTTGCAGCTGCTGAAGAAAAGCAAAAATTCTCAAATTCGGAGACTGGGCTAAGGGCTCTGCAGGTGTTTTGTGAAGCCTATGGGGATCTTGTGCTTAGGTCATTGTGTTTGAGAAACAGGTAGGTTAGTTTTAGTATCACTTTTTGCTGTTGGACAGTTGTAACCTTAATTTGAAAGGCTCGAGACCTAATGCTTGTTCATACCCCCCCCCCCCCCTTTTTTTTTTTTTTAATGTTAAAGGTTTTCTTTGTTGTCTGAAAAGTTGGATGAAATCAAGATATTTCAAAGTCTACATTGCTTAGACCTTCATGGATGCAAGTTGGGAGATGGCCATGAAATCTTTGAACATTTGACATCTGATCAATTGGGCAGGTATAACCTCCCCCACTTCCTGTTTGAGACGATTTTCTTATTCAAAGTTCTTTTTTAATTATTTCATTATTCATATTATTTTTTTGTAGCAGTCTCTCCCAGTTGTCATTGGGAGCAAACTGTCTGTCAGACCCTGGCCTTCAGAAACTAACTGCACCAGTTAGAGTGATGAAGAGGGGGCTTCAAAATCTCAAACTTCTGGACCTGAGCTGTAAGTAGCCTCCAACATTTGCTTTCATGTAACCTCATTGCTTCACTCACTGTGGTAGCCCAGTTTTTCAGGTGACTTCCAGACAATTCCTCCATTGGGCTTAATGATGCTGGATACCTGTTTTCATCAGAGCGCAAAGACATAGGCTTAGACAGACTACATCTATGTGAAATATTTTGCTTTCTCTCTGTGTAGACAATCCTATCTCTGAAAGGGCAGTGGGATACTTGGCTTGCTTTCGGAAATTGCAAGGCCTTGACTTGTCAGAAACGCTTATCAAGGTAAAGAAAAACAAACTACAGTCATTTGGCATTCAGTTGAACATTGCTGCAACCCAGAATGTTAGCATAATATAATTCATGATAATTCTTTCTCAGGCAGGAATGTCCTTGAATAAGCTCCTGTGGAGTAAAATGAGACTGGTTCCCTCGGATAGTCCTGTGGCAGTATTTAATCACTCCTGCTGTAAAACAGAGGGCTGGGCACAGGAGGTAAATCAGAAAATCTATTAGACATTTCTTTTCTGCACACTGATCAATTTGTTATGTAAGGATTAAGTTGTGTACAATGATAGACTGTTGTCGTCCGTGCATGTTGTGGGTTCATTCATTTCATTTATAGGTCGTAAACCAGTGGGAAGTGAATGGTGCTAAATTGCCAGAGAAAGATATTAAACCAAGGACAAATGCTCTTCGTTTTTGTAAGTATCACATACTACTTTAGTTACGGAACCAAGATGATGTTGTTAATAGTTAATAATCCATGGAATCTCTTCTAGATGGGAGGGAGAGGTTTGTGCGAGAGACTCTGAATTCCACTCCCGTGGTATGCAACAAGTCCGATGATGTGATTTTGAGGCTGCAGTTCTACAGACCTGCACTGCAAGGAGACATCGCTGTGGATGCGGACAGCAAAACAGACATGCCAGCACAAAAAGGCACGAAAAGAAAACTGTCCATGGAGAATGAAAAGGCAGCTGTGAGCAGTAAGAGTTCAAAGCGCCAGTCTGTGTCCTCATTTTCTGCTGAAGACTTGGACTTATTGAACAGCTACTAATACCTCCATAAGTGAACTTTTACAAGGCGTTGTAGTTCAATTTCAGAGCTAAGATTTTTTTTATTAGTAACAGAGCAGATTATATTACAATTACATACAGTTGAATTTCTGTTTTATCATAATAACTTTCATTATCTCATTAACATGCTCCAAATAAGTTAACAACCACTTAAAGTTATAAAATGTATGTCAAATTTGAAAGAAAACACAATAGAAATTACAAACAATAAAAAATAAATTTGTTATGCTGCTGTGTGCTTTCTCTAGTCTATGTAATTGTCCTACATGTACAGTACATAATATGATATTTTACTATTGAATGCTTTCACAATTCACTTTGTAAAATGTGTTGGTGATTGACAATAATGATGATGGAGGATACATGATCCTTGATAATGTCACCTCACACTACAGACATCTCTCTATGTGAGGTTATGTGGAGGTTATTAGCCACCTGAGCACACATACTCATCTGACCAGTCGTAGCAGTTCTGCCTGCCATCTTTACACAAGGAGCGAGGGACACACAAGCAATATTGGAACTCTACTGGGGTGCATGTCCACCACTGTGATCCACAGGGTGGGCAATCTGCATCTGAGAAACGTGTACGTGAAAGTATTTGTAATGTAGATGACCGTTACAATTTCAGAGTCCATAGAAAATATGCAAAATAATAAATGACTAATATAATTCTGAATATAGCTGTAAGTCTATAAGTACATTTAATGTTTATGGGATTTCATACTCACAGATGCCAATCTCATCTGAGCAATCCCCACAGTCATTTATCTGGTTACACTTTTTATCTACAAAAATCCAGAAGTTTGAGTTTCCACATCGGAACACAAGGTTGCTTGGGAGGTTGTTGGGCAGATCACCTGAAACAGAAGTGGACAGTAGATTAGATTAGATTAGATTCAACTTTTTAAGTGGACAGTATAATAGCTAGCTGTGTGCATAGTCGGATATAGAGACGGCTCTGGCTGTGTGCAGAGTGTGTTTTTGTTAAAAATGTCACGCTTATTTGATGAACAGTCATAGATATGAGAAGTTATGAACGTAACTGCACATGTGTCTGCTCTCATCTGCCCCACGGGGGCAGTTATGAACCCCATCACAAAGGAGTGAAGGTGGCAGACAGGTGATTCGATCATCACAGAGAAAGCCTGATCCATTCTGACGGGTCTTGCACTCACGATTAACTGAAAACAATTTTCAGGACAATACAAAATATGAATACCTGAACACAGGAGCATCTCAGTCCTAGAGCCTCAATGTGAAAATACATGTACATAGACACAGTTCATTCACTCTCATTCCATTGACATAAGTATTCACCTATAAGAATCTATACCCAGGGGATGGAAGTGTGTGTGTGTGTGTGTGTGTGTGTGTGTGTGTGAGTGAGTGAGAGAGAGAAAATAAGCACCTAAGGACTAGGTCTTATCAAGGAAAATATTTATGATGTAAATCAGTTCATAGACCTTCCACTATACACATATTGCAACACTTTTTTGGTGTCTTTGAAACTGAGACTAGTTTTACAAGACAAATGAATTTCTAAGCCAACACTTTGTGCCAATATTAAGTTGAATCTATATATTCTAATGGTCTGTTTATTTGAATGAATAAGTGGACCGTTATTCTTAATTGTTTTTTTCAGCATGTGTACTTATGTGTACTTCGTAATACAACAAGAGCACATGGATCAGATCTCAGTTTTTATTGGTGTCTCACCGGGAGGCAGTTTGGGGATGCCAAAGAGCAAGGCAACGGCGACACCTGTGGCGGTCAGCGCTAGGCCAGTCAGCACCAGGGTGGACACACAGACAGCTCTCCTGCTGCAACAACTACAGCTGCAGCACTCCCCACAGCAGTCTGGAAGGAATCAAAAAACAATGTTAGCTGAGGCTGATGTCCTGTGCTAGTTTTCTCATTTCTTTGGTAATTTTAGGGTTTTATTCCCCCTGGCAATTCTCCAATTCTTAGTTGACTAGGACTTCAGTTTCCTGCTTATGAAAGTATTTGGGCGCCTTGAATGACAGTTCCTGTATCATATGGTGATTGTCCTAGCCAAATAACAATTCAGTATAAGACAATGAAATAGCTTTTCTCCTTAGGATAATGGGCATGTCTTGAATGAATCCCAGGTATTTTTTGGGGGGGGCTGGTGTTTTCATTGAATTACATACAAATTAAGTACAGTACATATTTCTGACCAGAGAGATCTTACCTTCCTCAAGTGCCTCAGTGGGTCTAACTGACCGGTGAGCTTCACGCCTCTGGAGATGAGACAGGGGTGAGTGCTGCATCCATTCATGTTCAAAAGTGTTGCTCAATGGTTACACGATCAACATTATCAAAGAGAATATGATATAAAACGTCAGTATCTCACCTGCGGATAAGTCCGACTGGATTTCATCTTTCATTTTTCAGAGGTCGTCAGCCTTCCCTCATGACTAAGGAGTATCTGTTCTGTTATCAATATGCAAGTCTATGTTGTGATTGCAGACAGTCACCTAGTAACCATCCTGTAGATAAATCATAGTCCTGCCAGTGCTGTCTTAGACATGCCCACAGAGAAACGTAAACAAAGAATGTCTTCTTATATATCAGCAAGCCCTTGATATGACAGCACGTCCCTTGACATCACAGGGACAGCAAGAAAGATTGCAGGCATAATAGTATCAGTACACCAGCTATTTTAAAGAATTTTATTTGGGAGACACATAGTTTAATTACAAACATCCATTCTTATGTGAAACAGTAATCACACGGTGGGCTAGCTACTGTTTATACATTTCCTCATGAAGCTCAATATACCCCACTCTGTGCATGGGTCATCCCTTACAACAGACACACCACCTAAGACCAGGGAATGGGTTTAGCATGAGTTAATCCATATGGAACTCACTATTAACTACAACACCTCTTGGACAGAAACTGCAGTTAACACACCAATATTAATCCAGGAAAAAAAACAGTTTCTAAATGGATCTTTAAGACCTCCCCTGAAAAAGAAGTAAAGCGATTTAAAAAAAACTTGGTGAAACAGGGCTATCATTGACAGTGTAATGCTTCAATCATGCCAATATACAGATACAATTATCTTCCCCGTACCATTGCTTAGAGCAGTTCAAACGCTTAGGAGAAAGTCATAGAAAATGTGCTAGAATTCATCAACGCAATTTCAAGTGAAAATGTAAACTGCTTAAGAATAAGACCAACACCATAGGGCTCATTTTTGTCTTTTTTAAAATACCACCCTATCAAATATTTGTCAGAAAATGATGCTGCCTTTCCTAGATATTGGACTGATCGAGGTTGACTTTGGATGGCAGCGGGCCCGCCTCCATCTCTTCTCCATTAGAGGTGAGGATCACTAAAGAGGATGGTGAGTATGGTGTGAGCTTCTGGTCTTTCATGAACTCCATATCCCCATAGATGCTTAGTTTCTACGACAAAAGACACAAAAACGTTCAGTTAAATCTTGATTTTGATTTCAATTAATCTCTGAAATCAGTTTCTCAAACTAAATTAACCCCAATTGTCCACACGTCAAACCCCAACACAAAAACCTATGAATGAGGCAGTTTATGTCAAAACTTACCCAGCTAACAAGCCTACATAGTACACCTGTACAAACGTCAGCCTTATACACCACCAACAACAGCACGGTGGCTTTGACAAAACTGTCTATACTGCAAACAATTGCAATTTAGAGATGTTGTTCATGATCATACTGTTAAACTGTTGTTACATTTTCAAGTGACTAAGATTTCTGGTAATTTTCCCATTTAAAACGTGCCTCCTCTCAAGTTAGAAAGTGCAATAAGACCAACTGAAAATGAAACCTGGCGCATTTCTAGGCTGATTTGACATGGAACTACACTCTCATCTGGCGTAATAATCAAGGCAACTTGCAAACTACTGGCACTACTACTGCTTGTTGTCTATGCGGACTATTTTCAGATGCTGCGTACGATATCACTGCGCCTATGGTACGTTTGCAAGTTGCCTTGATTATTACGCCAGATGAGAGTGTAGTTCCATGTCAAATCAGCCTAGAAAAACGGCAGGTTTCATTTTCAGTTGGTCTTATTGCACTTTCTAACTTGAGAGGAGACACGTTTTAAATGGGAAAATTACCAGAAATCTTAGTCACTTTTAAACATGAAGCTAGCAGGCGAGAAGCTAATGGTCTAATCCGATTAAATGATCTATGCTAGGCTGAAGCTAAAAGTTGTATCGCCAGACTCACAGAATGGCTGGATGAACGGGAACAAGGTAAATATCGATTGTTTTGCTCGAGGGGAGGTGGAAAATGAGCGTATTTCCAAAAATGGCGGAATATCCCTTTAAGTTTATACCGGTTCTCAGTTCCAAATTGATCCTGTTTGGAGTTTTACTACATTGTTATATCTGTCTTTGAGAGAAATAACTATAATACAGAACGACTTCAATCTATGCCACCGAAGAATGGAAATGATGACCGTAAAAATAGTGTCATACAGATAAATGTTAGACTTTAGACCCCCCTAAAATGTTGTTTGTTGTAGATGTGATCAACAATAGTCATCTAGGTCTTGTGATGATGGACTAACCTCAGCAGGGACATACTGGTCAACAGCAGTAGCCACTGTGGCACAGCAGATCCAAATCAGAACCAGGACTGACAGAACCAGAGTAGTCGTCAGAATCCAGCCTGGAAGCCATGGGTTCCTGCCGTCAAAGAAGTAATCATTTCAAAGCAAACATAAGGAATTAGAATCTTATTTAACATCTGTAACTATTATAAGATCTGAAATTATAACATCTCATCTGTGTTCACATAAACAAGAAAGTAGTTCAATCACTGTGGGCGTTTACATTTCCTCCTTTTTCGTGAAGGAAAAAAAATGTGCATTTGAAAGGTCGCTGCACACCAACCTTGACAGGCAGCCAAACAGGCTAGACTGATCCTCGCTGTTGCGTCTGTCCACAAACATATCTCTATCTCTCTCCTGAATGTAGCTGCGATGGTAGTCTTTGTAAACAGGGTTACTCTGTCCTTGGTCTGCGACAATGAAAATATTTTACATTTAAAATACCATGTAGACTAGCAGAAAGGTTCTTGGACATTTAAGTCTATCCATCTATATTAAACATCTTTATAAGAGGAACATACAGGAGTTCTGTGGTACATCCTCCTCCTCCATCTGGTACTCGAGCTGAGGGACAAACTGAACTTGTGGCTCAGACTGTAGAATTGAAGACAAAGTATCAGAACCAGCTTAAGTTAACAGCCAAAACCTTACCCTACACAGTTTGAGCAAATCTGAAATGTACGATTACCTGGAAAATAATTACTTTTCCATCATCTGCTTGGAGGTAGAATGTCCAGGAAGACATGATAAAGTTATGAGCCTGGCTCATCACGTCATCCCAGAATCCTCTCACTAAGGTCAGTGGGTAGAGTAGATGGATCCGTGGCATCATGGATGAAAGCTGCAAAGCAAGGCAGCAATGTATATGTGGTCAAATATGTGACAATCATGTAAAAATCAATGACTGACCAAAAAACATGGACTATGGCATGCTTTCACATTCTTCCATTAACACACAGGTGCATGAGTTAGGAGCTCACCTGTTCTTGCCTAAGCTTAGCAAAAGGAAGTTGGCTCTGACATCCGAGATTGCAGGCATACTGTTCATCAGCCTGGGAATATGCCTCATGACAAGCTATGTAGATTAGAAAAACAAACAATTCAAACCATGGCACAGTCCTTACAATAAACAAGCACTGCCTATACAATAATACACTGAACGTATGTAAGATGGAAGGAGTGAAAGGTATGAAAGGCTTGAATTGGAGGAATGATCTCACCAGATTCGCATTCTGATTTAGTTTGATTGAGGTCTTCAGTGTCTCCGACAAACTGACAAATGGAAAACAGACGACATCCTCTCTGGCAGGCATATAGTTCCTCCTCCTGCAAAATAAAGGCAAACAGTAGTGCATTACTCACAACTGCGCTCTCCATGCAAGAATACAATCGCGTTTTAAAGGCTGTCAGCAACAGGAAGATAAAACATGGAGACCGCTTCCCTGTTCGTCGGCCCGACACCACCATTGTCATCATTATCCTTCATGTTTACATGATAAGGGAGCTTAAATATGACATCTGAAGCCGCAAAATAACAATATACAACTCAACAAATAATCACGCATAACATTGTCGATTCAGTCGATTTTCAGTGAATCATGATGCAATTATGATGAAACTACAGCAAACGTTTATGAACCTAGGTAGAATAGACTGATGGTTATTGTAGCTAGACAGCTAACAGTTAGCATTGTTGATGATACACACCCGTGGATAAGTATGCAAACTATAGGTCATCTGACATGTTTTGTGGCAAGAGGCGGTGTTTCCCAATGCTCCGTCGAATGCATCGGACGATACAGTCGCTGCCAATGTGTAACTGCAAGTTAAAAGCAGTCCCAACATTATTCTGTAAGGACCTATCGCGTCCATTTCTCTAGCAAAATAGCTAACTACGACAGGTTCACACTTCCTTGAGCGATACACTTTTGTTTGTTGGGTCTCGCGAGATATGACACCCTATTTGGCATGTTCGCACGTGAGCTTGTTTCCCACTTTCAGGCCATGCAACATCTACTTAAAAATGTGCTACGTTGTGTATCGCAACAATTATACTATAGTATTCACCATGTTTTATTGCCAGCCATGCAATAGTCAATTCCATGCAATCTGTAACACATACATTCAACTCCTGAAAAATGTATATAATATGATGCGCATGTGAAAACAATATGCACGACTCTACCGAACATGTCCTTTTTGGAAATCGGCGCGGCACTGATAGCATAACATAGCTAACATAGACGTAGACGTTCTCGGCTAACCAACTAACATAGTTAAAGGAAGCGAGGGAATATCCGACAACTTTTATGTATTAATGACGTTACGTTATAAAAGATTCACTTCCATGCACACGCCGGTAGCTCTGCCACTTGTGTAGGATATGTTCAGACACCACCACCAACACTAACATTAACGGAAATCTTGGCTACACCGGTGCGAGATCAATGGATAAATTTGTTGTCAGGTCTCCTGGGAAAGCACCTGAAAAGTCGGCAATGAGGCATGGAGAAAAGGTTTATCGTCAAACCACCATTGAATCTCTTCGGGTAATCTGCAGTTTTGTTTTTTTGACTGTTAATATCTTTATCTACTGTTGTCGTTGTATTTATGCCATTCTTGCTGTTTGATTCCACCAGAGAGTTGTTGTCATTGAAGACATCGAACGGTACAAAGCTATACTTGAATTGTCTGGTCAAACTAAAGAAAACATGCTAATGGCTTTGACGGAACTCAATAAGAAGATGCCATCCAAGGAAGTACTGAGGACCACCCAAATAGGTGAGATTGCTTGGAGTCGAAATTAAATAGGCTATGACGACGTTTTGGCAGTCGCTCTCATTCTCTTTGCTGTTAACACCTGGTGAGGTGTCTTGCAGGAGGGTCATTCCACCTCAATTCAACGGATTTTAGAGAACATTTCTGCTTGACCATCTCAGATTTGCTTCAAACTTTTACCATCTAAAGAGTAACCATTTTAACTAACTTAGCCAAAATATTAGATCGGTATACCTAATACATCCAGACAAAAACATTTTTGAACATGGTACCCCCCTTCTGATTTTTGGCACATTGGCGCCCTCATCTAAATCTGCAGCAAAGTTCAGATGTCATTATCTCAAAAAGTGTTCAAGCTAAAGACTTCAAATTTTCTGTGAATAATGATTGCTACCTATAGATTCCACATATTCATTCCTAAGTCGTATGTGTTGACACTGACTGTGTTTCAATCTTGTGAAATCAGAAGAAAAATTGCAGATTTCTTTCACACCCCCACATTGGGTGCCCCATTACACAATTTGTAAACAAAATGTTTGGCAAATGGTTATGTCTCTCTACAGAAGTGTTTAAGCTGTCTTTGAAAAAGTAATGAAGAGGTGTCTATATTGCTTTTTTTGTTGGAAGTATTGTAACACAAAACTGAAAAACAATCAATTTGGATAATATTGTATCTCCATTACAGAGGTATGACAAGCTATACCAATGAATTGAACACATCTCCAGAATGAGTATGAAATGGGCTTTCAGACTGTGAAATTTCAAGATGGTATTATGGCTATGGTTATTGAAATGTTATTTTTGAAATATTGGTCTACTATAACAACACATTGCCGATATCCATGAACAGTGACATCTAGTGGCATTAAATAGTGACAGCAGCAATTTATTTCGGAAATACAGGAAATATTTTATTAGTTCATCACTCAGCAAGTAAATGAAAATATAAATGTTTAACAGTATGAGACATAAACATCTGATACTTAGGAATAAGACAAGGATTATGAAATCATTAAATAATAGCACAAAAAAACAACACTAATTGTTGTAATAGACCAATATTTAAAAAAATGTTTTTTAATAACTGCAGCCATAATACCATCTTGAAATTTCACAGTCTGAAAGCCCATTCCATACTCTTTCTGGAGATGTGTTCAATTCATTGGTATAGCGTGTCATACCTCTGTAATGGGGAGATACAATATCATCCAAATTGATTATTTTTCAGTTTTGTGTTACAATACTTCCAACAAAAAAGCAATATAGACAACTCTTCATTACTTTTTCAAAGACAGCTTAAACACTTCTGTAGAGAGACATAACCATTTGTCAAACATTTTGTTTACAAATTGTGTAATGGAGCACCCAATGTGGGGGTTGAAAAAAAATCTGCCATTTTTCTTCTGATTTCACAAGATTGAAACACAGTCAGTATCAATACATACGGCCTACGAATGAATATGTGGAATCTATAGGTAGCAATCATTATTCCCAGAAAATTTGAAGTCTTTAGCTTGAACACTTTTTGAGATAATGACATCTGAACGTTGCTGCAGATTTAGATGAGGGCGCCAATGTGCCAAAAATCAGAAGGGGGGTACCATGTTCAAAAACGTTTTTCTCTGGATGTATTAGGTATACCAATCTCATATTTTGGCTAAGTCAGTTTAAATGGTTACTCTTCAGGTGGTAAAATTTTGAAGGAAATCTGAGATGGTCAAGCAGAAGGCATTTGTTGAATTGAGGTGGAATGACCCAGGAGCAACTTGGGGCAAGGTGCCTTGCTCAGGGCAGGGGTACAATGGTGAAGTCCCCTGGCATGGAAACTCATTACCTTTTGGTCTTCCACTTGTACTTGTGGTTGTGGTTCCACTTCCATGCCCGATCCCTAACCACAAGACCATTCAAACATGCATATAATGGGCCTTTACTATACATGCAGACACATCATGGCATGATATGCTACTGTAGGCCTACTGTAGCCTACATGTAGGCCTATGTATTTGTCATGCGCATACATGAATGAGTACATAATTAACCAATTTAATCGTTTCTGTTTTGAAAGGGCATGTAGTGAATAAGACGCGAAAGAATGCAGATCCAGAAGTAAGCTCTTTGGCTAAGGAGGTCTATAAAAAATGGAGAACTTTTGTTGAGGAGAATGCAAACAAGCCCTCTATAGAGGTTCGCTGCGATAAACAAACTGAGGAGCTGCGGGACAATGCGAGACGGCTCCTTTCTGAAGCCATGGAACTAGAGGTATAGCCCGCTTCCGTGTTCAGATTTATGTAGTCTTATAATGTATACAGATTTAAAATGGAACATACAAACACATTACTCCATAACTAGAGCTTTAAGTGTTTAGATGAGCAGTTCTGGACTCCTTTGTTTTATTACTGGTCATTCACAGAATTGTTGTTTTATACTTTTTGCATCAATACTCACATTGATCAATCAAAATTCTTCTGAAGTATCTTGTAAGTCACTTACTGTAACAAGCCATGCTTATTTATTTTTTCAGAAATCACATGGCCTTGTGGACAATATTGAGAGAGAAGTGTTCCATCAAAGTGTTCGTCTTATTAATGTTGGTTACCGACGAACTGTGAGGGCCTTGGTTTTTGCCTTGAAACACAAGCCTGACTTAAGAGCTCAAGTGAAGGACAATAAACTTTCTGTAAACATTCTTGTTAAAGACCACAAAAAATGACAGTGCATCTGAAGACACATTAGAAGAAGATGTGGAAATACTGCTGCTTGTGACAACAAGAAAAACTTTTTTTTAATGTTTTAATTTTTTAATGAATGCATTTTTTACTATGAATTTTTAGTGACATTTTGAAGGTATGAAAGGTGATCATTCTTGTTTCACCACATAATTAAAACTTGAATGACGCAACAACGTAGTTGGAATGTTGGTCCTCTGCTTATCCAATCTCTCAGGACTGTCACACATTTCAGTGAGTGAGTCTGCATGTTGTGTTAGTTCCTTCAACTGTCTCATGAAGACATGCTCTTCACCATATGACAAACTCAGTTCTGATTAGCAACAAACTACCAGAGTAAAGGAACACATTTAAAATCTGGTAGTGCGGAAAGGCCTGTGAATCTATGGTCTCATGATCAGTAGGGAGGTTTTAGTTTTTCTCTTGTATGACGAAGATGCAGATGATCTCATAGCAACACAAGCCAAACAATAGCAATCAGCATCAGGATAACAGCCATCACACAGATGCTGATGAAGACGATGTCACTGGTTTCATGTGGCTCACTGTTTCCACTCCCGCCATCTCCCTGGCTGATTGACTCCAGGGCGAGGCGAGCCAATTCATTCATCCGGTTTCGCTCCTCGATGGAAATTATGTTGACATAAGCCAACTTTCTCTGGGCGTCGCACTGTACCTCGTACTCTTGCACGTTTTGCTTCTTCCCATCCGAGAGGTCAATGTAGAGGCTGTTGACTAGCATTGTGATGTTCTGTCGTTTCTGCAAATGTGGTAACCCATTCCAACGAGATAGTTAGAACTAGTATTCCTTTAGCAAATATTGAATAAATCAGTATTTTATACTTATAGTGATAACTATAAAATAATACATTTCAAAAGTATCCACTGAGGGATTATTATTGAATAGATTTTTTTTATTTTATGTGTTACATAGTGCCTTTAAAAACACCAAAGGTTGCTTTACAGAGTAAACACAGTGAAAAATAATAATCAGCACAAAACAAGTAAAGAAAAACATTGCAGTAAAACAGTGATTTTACCTGACCAGCTGTTCCACAGATGCCATCAAAGCGAGCCAGTATTTTATAGGCTGTTGGTGTGATCTGGGCCGGACATGAAGGGTTCCCCAAGTAAATGCTCTCATCGTCCAAAGGGGGTAAAGACAGACGGGAGATCTGGATCTGAAACTCACTTCTCGTGCAGCTGATGTTGATGGGCACCACTTAGACAAAGAAATAAACAAGGGAATCTTCACTTGTCTGAAAAACACCATTTTGAACACATGAACACAAGCAACTACCTTGAATGGAGTGCACAACTAACTTTATATTGTAGTTTTTGTGTGTGGTTTTTTTTTTTTACAAAATACTAGTATACGTTCAAATGCAACACACACCTAGTGCACCTTACCTTTAGAAGGTGCAGGAATTGTGTTGACACTCACCTCCTATATAGGAGGCGAAGAAACCCTTAAAAGCATAGTTTCGGTCGGTGGTGAGGACCACCAACAGTTTGTTGCTCTTCGAGAGTACTGAGGGAGGTTGCTCTGAGCCGCACCAGCGGCCTAGCAAAGGGTCTGACTCACTGCTCCCGTCATATACAGCCACAGAGTCGTAATCACAAACGGCAGTAAGGCTGTTCTCATCCTCCAGCTCTATGACTGGGAAGGACAGCTTGACTCTGTATCCAGCAGACAGGGTAATAGTCCAGTGACAGTTTATGTTGTTTGGATAGATGCTCGGATAGTTTGGACTGGTAAAGTTGCCACTGATGGAGGTTAGAATTTGCTGGCATTCAGCTTTCATTAAAAAAAGAAACAAATCAACAAACAAAAGACTTGTCAGTTTCACACAATCACATTGCAGAGCGTAATATTAGGCAGCAAATTATTACAATTTACCTGAGTAGTAATATGCCTTAAATCCTCTTCCTCCGATGTTGAAGTCAGATTTGAAAACAACAAGCAGTTGGTTTGAGGTAGTGATGGTGTCTGGAGGTCTGTCACTCCCGCAGTAGTTCCCCAGATGCTTGTGCTTTGTTGTGGGGCCATCAAAAAGGGCCACATAGTCAAAGTTACAGCCCTCATTGTTCTCCAGCTGGAAGTCCAAGAAAACCAAGCTAACCACGCTACGGTTAGAAACATGCACAGTCCAGGAGCAGTCTGCACTATTACTATAGTCCTGTGGGTAACCTGGGCTTGAGATGATCCCAGATAAACCAGTCAAAACGCCGCCACACATATCTGACGAAAGGTAGAGGAAGAAAACAACCACACACTAGAGGGTGATGCAAGTATGACAAGCTCTGTAAATGGCAAAAAGGGAAAGCAAGCATTCAGGGCCTTGATTGACATGTTGAGCAAAGTGCCACATCTAAAGCTAGCTTAATAACGCAAAATCTATTTGCAAATTAATATCAAGAAAGATCCAAAGCTTAGGTAAACTAAAAGCTGTCTCATGCCACTGCCGTTAGTTCATACGTGAGAACTTTGCTCATAAACTGACTTTGCACTTTGCACTGGCATAAGAGATGTTTAAAATGTACCTTTCCTGTAGCCCACCGAGAATCCTCTGTGAGCCACATGACGGTCTGAGTGGAAGATGATTGACATGACATTCCACGAGGAACTAAACTGGGGAGGGGACACGTCCCCACAGAACTTCCCCAGGAGGTTGCCCTCATCCTCGGAGACGCCGTTGTAGATTTTGATGTAGTCATAAGAGCAATTGGCGTGGTACTCCAGTTGAAAGTTGTGAAATGTGAGAAGCACCGAGGAGCCCTCTGACACCACGATCAGCCAAACACATTCTATGTTGTAGGGGTACACGCCAGGAAAGTTGGGGCTGGAAATGTTACCTGCGCTTGCGGATAAGATACCGCCACATTTTACACCTGTGGGAGAGAGATGTGCAATGTGACTTACATCTTCATTTCATCCCATTATTAGAAATTTATTTGATTCTGTTGAAATAAGTCATGAAGAGGAGAACACTCTTCTCGTTTTTGTTTGACAATTCAATATGTTGAATTGTGGTGTTCACAAGTTTACAGTCCAACAGTATATACACTGGTCTGAAAAATGATTGCTGCATACAAGTGAAAAGAAATTGCATTGAGTCATTGGATTATTGCATGGTATTTTTTTAGTTGAAGTCTGGGTTCAATCACAAGGAGAGGAAATTAAGTAAATATTTCAACTTCATAATATATTAATGTAAATAAACCATGTGGGTGCAGTCTACAAGAACAAAAATGGAAATATTTCTAAATAGTTATTCTTAGCATCCACAGGTTATTACTTTTCTACATTCTGCTTTTGTCTGACATCTCTACATTTCTGTAGATGTTTCACTAAAGAAGATTATCAAGATGGTGAAACAAGACAACTTGTATGCATGAGAGAATACTGTAAAACACTATTCTTAAATTTTATTTTCAGAATTTCCATGTAACTCTGATACGATTTGTACATCACAACAAAATGTCCTCTCTTCATGCAACAGGCTGTCTAAATGGAGCTTAAAAGGGCGTTCACATTGAAATGAATCACACATTAATCAATTAATAAACACTTACCTCTTTTGGTGAAGGCTTTGCCAACAAAAACAAACATTATATGAAGAAGGACCATCCTTAAAGTCATTTTGAAACTGTCCTCTATTTTTGTCTGTCACGCTCTAAAAACAATGGCCGACATGGACAGCAGTGGAGCGACAGTACGTCAAAGTCCACAGCCCAGTAACGAAGCCAAGGGCGAGAGGAGAACTGGTACAACACTGAAAAATTCATTCACCACCGTGAATGAGGAACCGGATAGGTGAGCCAGTCCTCGCCTTTCCTAGACTTTAATGAGAGGTATCGAATTCACCCAGGTGACTTGTCAGGACACCATTTGGAAGAGATGGCATAAAGTTTTAATGACCATGTCACACACATGCTTGGTCGGAATGTCATGTGCTAAAGTGAAGGCACAGGAAGTTTGGTGAATTTACCAAGAAACTGTATATTGCTTTCAGTTGCCTTAATCACAACAGAGGATTTTCTGTCAGGAAGATATAGCCATATAATTAGCCATAGTTTAATAACGAATGCAATTGAGATACACCCATTAAACCCCACATTTTAGAGCTCAATATAAAATTTGATTTACACAAGAATTGTCCCCTGCAAAACTAAACATGAAGTCTATAACAATGTGAAAGCCTGATCTAAACGTTAATAAGATTCAACTGCAGTGTCCTTTTATTCTAAAGCCATTCTTTTTGATATATCTAAACTCAATAGGATGATAAGATGACATATTAATGTATGCATTTAGGGGATAAACCTGAAGGCATCTTACTTGCATCAGCTTACCACTGTTTTCATTTAGGCCTTACAACTATAACTATGACCAGTAGATGGCGCCTTCAGTCGAAATGTCCCTGTGTTGGTTGGTTACGAACCCAAGAAACAACTACGCATGCGTAACCAAAATGTCTGCGCGCATGGCGGAGTAATGTCACGTCTAGTGACAGAAACATAAGCTAAGATTTGTTTGTTTGAAAAGGATAGCACAATTTCTGTAAAATGCTGAAGACGCCAGTGCATCGTTGCAATGCGATAACCACTGGGTTGAAACACCTATGTGTTTCAAATGAGATAGGATCATGTCTGTTGGTGCTTCGTTCGGGTCGACATGGCCATCGTCCCCTTTCTACCAGCTCATCTGTCTGCGGAAAAGCTCTTCCAAAGAAGAGACCCAAGGAAGTCGTGGAAATAAGCGGTCTTGAAAAGGTCACATATGCCGAGAGAATGCATTTTGTTCCTGGGTTGGCGAAACCCATTTTTCCAACCTGGAAGCCTGATTTTAAGGACCCTTTCAAGTATAAGTCACCAACACCTGAGGAAATGCCACTGTATAAGGATAAATCCTGTTACGTGTTCCATCAAAGGACGAGTCTAATGGAAGGTAATTATATAGTTTGTTTTTCCATTTCATAGGCTGACATTAAAGTGACTTGCTTGACATCAGAATGAACGTTATTTCCCCAATGTTTGCGTTGTGTTTGGATTATGTTGTGGTAGTGGAAGATTGGTGACCCATGTTGTAGGCTACAGTAAGTTGTTCTTAAACTGGCCTAATGCTCAAATTCACCTAATACTTAACAATATTACCTATAATACCTAACTCTCGTTTCATCCATAACCGGCACAAAAGTGGACATGACATAAACACAGCTGTCATGATGCTCATCATGTAAAGTAAGAGATTATGCAGATTTTGTGATGTTTATGCTTATATCTGTTTATTTCAGGTGTGAAACAGAGTCTCTGGCTGACTAAATCCAAACTAATCAAAGGAATACCTGCTCAGATCATGGCGCTAGCTGATGATCCAGCATGTCAGATCGAGAATCAGGATGAACGAGTTCAGAATGCTATCAAACATGCCCGCTTCTGGGACACCACAGAGAGAAGACCTCCAAGAGAGAGGTTCTGGTAAGTGTATTATAAAATGGTCACAGATAATGTAGGCTAATGACCACATGTGATATTCTTTGTTGAAGAGCAAGATCTAGCCTAGATGTTAGGTGTTATAAACAAAGGCTGTCCTATTCAAGACCCAGGTGATCATGCTCAGGCCTGAGATGTGATGAGATGACCTTCTACCTTGAATGACAGAAATAGATCAACTTAGAGAGATAGAGAGAGCAAATCAAACGGATTGATTGATTGATTGACTGGTTGACTGACAGATGTATCAGAGTCTAAATACCTTCTGCCTCCTACTGGGTGCGAGGGCTACTACACTATTCGTCCTACCATTAGAAATTAAGATTGGCCGGTGGTTTAAGAGCAAACATTAGATGTGGTACCCTGGAAATCCAGATTTCTTGCGAGAGCACAATTTGAATTTGCTCAGCGGGTCAGTCTGTCCATCAGTAATGATGCTCATTTCCCATGCCGTTGGAACTCAGGTTGCACCAATCACATCAGTGTATCTGATATAGGCGGGCCAGAGGCGACCTAAACAGACGATGGCAGCACTGATATGTCGAAGTCCGGAATCAGTCAGTGAACATTGGTCATAGTGTTATCCAATTACGTGCAGTGATATTTTCAAATGCATGCTTGGTGCCGCCCCTCAACTTGGGCCATTTTCATTACTTATAGCCAGACCTTAAATCTTTCTACATTTGTGCCTGGATATTCAGGCGATAGATGTGGTAGAATACCTGATGGGGGAAAAAAGGGTACAGTGCATGCATCATTTTCTTCACAATATGGGTAACATTTCAGCAATACACACATGAGCAGACAATTCAATAAACAGGAAATATGTATTTGAGTTCTGACCTGGCCTCTCCATCTCCAGTGACTCTGGTGTACGGCTAGAATCTTTTGCCTGAGCTTACATTTTGAAAGAAAAAAACTTTAACTCCTATATCTATATCTGTATACTATTCAGTATTCAATGTATATAAAGTGAATAGTATCCCCATCTTACCACAATATTATAATACATGTAATTACATTAGTAACAATATTACGATGCGGGACTGATATGAGGAGGGGGTGGACAGGCGCTGTTTGGTGATGCTGGATTTTTAATGAGTGTTGTTATGGACAGGACAGCCATCCTGCCTGCTGGGGAGGGGGCAGGAGGGAGGGGGGTGGGCTTCACCATCTCAGTAAAGCCCTTATTAATTAATCCGGCCCCAGGGAGCCCTGCAGTGCCTGAGCCAAGAGTCACCGCGGCTTTGATACATCTCTCATCTGCCCTCAGAAAAGCTGCCCTTTCCGCCACACAGAGCCGCCTTTTATGTGCTCTCTCCACCGCTGTCCCCTAGTGTTTGATTCCCAGCACAGCGCCTCGACCACCGGGATGCACGCCTAAAGGCCACGCTATAATTGAATGGAAGTGATCTGCCATTGCTCCCTGTTAAGTGGTTACACTTCAGCAATAGGCCCTGTTGGCCTGTGCTGGGTTGCCAGAGTACCAGGTGTCTGGCTTCGTCAACCAAAGAACCTTGGAAGCAGCTTGAATCTTGATTCCTTTTGAGCCAGATCCAATTTAACAGATGCACTCAAGGCAATTGAACCGTTATATGCATAATGAAAATGTAGTTAAGCTGGCTGTGACAGGTTTCCCCCCCTTTTTTTTACCTCCAAGACTAAAAGAGACCCTTTGTCTGTTTCTGTTGTTGTTATAATTTATGTTTGTTTTGCTGCATTGACTGGGTGGGTTGATTTAGACTGTGTTGTCTTGTGTCCATAGTCCCACACTCCTAAACAGCCTGATGCACCTGTGCAGACTCCAGCAATTCAAACACCCTGCTTTGGGAGAGCGGCTGCTGTCTCGGGACTATAGGCTGGCAGCTTCGTGGCACAGAGGTAGGCCCTGTCTGTTCAGCTGTCAAACTGGGATTGGTTATGTCCCACCGGCTGTGGATGGCTTCTCTTGGACAGTGAATGATTAAAGGAACACTCAGCCGTTTTTTCATATTAAACTACGTTATTCCCTTAACTAAGACGAGTTGATACATACCTCTCACGTCTCAATGCGTGCACTACCTACCTCTGGTGCGTGGCACAACTTTGATAGCACTTAGCTAGCCCAGTTCATTCATTAGGATCCAAACAGAGATGAAGTTAGAAGTGACCAAACACCTCCATGTTTTCCCTATTAAAATACAGTTACACAAGTAGTTATACGACCAAGTATGGTGACACAAAATAAAATTTGCTTTTTTAAGCGGATAACTGTAGTATACTGTACGGTGGAATAGCACTTGGGAGCACTTCAACTCGGCTCCAAGAGTGCACGCTTTGAGATGCGAGAGGTATGCATCAACTCGTCTTAGTTAAGGGAATAACATAGTTTGTATGAAAAAACGGTGGAGTGTTCCATGAGCAATGCTATGCTAGTTTTGTTATTACCCGAGTATGATTTGTAGGTATCTTAGGATAAAAACATGTATTGAATGCTTGTGAATAACTCCCACGTGTCCGGTGTGTGTGTGGCAGGTGAGGACCTCGTCCAGGTGAGAGGGCTGAATGGGATGCTGCTCAACAGCATGTCCCCCTTGCCTGCCATGGCTGACCAGGAGGAGGTACTGAGGACAGCCGACAGTGCTTTGGAGACCTTCTACCCCATTGCGCCCACAATCGACCTCCAGAACACCAATGTCTACGACATAAAGACAGACACTGGTAATCGTCTTGCTTATCCCATGATAATACAACCATTTGAAAAAGGATGTGTTTTCATGGCAGTCAGATTTTCACACAGATTTTTTTTACACTCAGATGTAGAAAAATAGTATCTAGTAGCTAGTATCACAATTACTGGTTATGAAAGCGTTTTCCACATAGATGCTTAATTTGCTTGGTGTGTCCTTGTCCGCCCCCTACAGGGTTCCGAGAAGATTACGCTTATCCGCACGCTCACACGCTCTTCTTCACTCACCTGATGGACGGCTTCCTTGAGCAGCTGCGGGCGAAGATGGTCATGTTTGCTTTTGGAAACGCGCTCGCTCGTGCCAGAGCCCTGTACGGGGTAAGGTATCCAGTTTTTGTGGACACACACCACACTGATCTGTTCGTTGTTGTTTTAGTAATCTGGCCAGACGGGGGTGTCTAATTGCAATGTCGATCTTATAACTGGCCGTCGGTCAACATCTGACAAATTTGAGCTGCGTGTGTCGGTAGACTCGGTACTCGACAGAGTATCAATAGGCTGTGGTGACAACACGCTGGCTTGGATGAGAGTTAAGAGAGTGATGTTTGGGATGTTCTCCGTTTACAGCCGGAGCCACAGGTCCTGGAGAAGCCAGTGGTGCTGCAGAGCGTCGCCACCAACGGCCGACTCTTCCAGTTCGTGGTGTTCCAGTTGAACACCACAGATCTGACCGCCGACGACGGAGTAAAGAACTTGGTGTGGATAGAGGAGCAGCCCCTCTATGACTTCGCTAAGGTCCGGCCGCTGATCAGAAAGAAGGTCGTACAGGTAAGGAGTCAAGTGCCATGCTAACTGAAAACCTCTCTATGGCCTGGGCCGCTTTATCCAGCCATCACAGATGTCCTGTTGCTAGTTTGCCCATTTAGAAGTGTGTAGACAAAGTGGATATTGAGATCCCTACTATGCAAACAACAAAATAACGACAGAGACATCCTGAGGGCTGCACTATGAAGTGAGGTAACTGGCTTCCCGGCATAAGTAGAAGTACTGTAACTCATCACCCAGGGAATAACCACTGATCTCCAAAAGACACGTCTCTTTAGACACAACAGCTGCACAGTGCAGTGTTCTTTTAGAGATCAGTGGTTGCTCCTCGAGTTACCTTGATAAGCCAGTAACGATGCTTTTAAAGTATGCCCCTCTGGTGTAATGACATGAGATTCTGGTTTGTCCAGTTTTTGGTTGTCAATCACTGCATTGCACTATTGGTCTACCATGAAATCACATCTCAGAAAACATTATGTAGCCTTGTCTGCTTTCAATAAATGTTGCAGCCGATGTCCCTGTGCCAATTGCAGTGCAGTCGGTGCTTATAGAGGATGCATAGTAATCCATGGGAATGTGAAATCAGGGACAGTGCTGAAAATGGCAACCACAATTCTTGTAATGCATCTTCCTGTCTTTCCTAAGGTGCCTGCTGGCCTGGCTGGGTACCACCCTGACACGTTCAAGAAGTTCCTGGCATTCTACCTACATGGAGCAGTGTGAGCTGAGGGCAGTAATGCATTCAATCCATCACATTGATATTTTGTTGTTATTTATGTGTTTATAACACATGCTCAAACCATCCCATTGATTTCCTTTGTTGTGGTTTATGGCATCCACTGAGTAAAACATATTTCAAAGTTGAAACAGAACATATTGTCATTTTTGAAGAGATATATTGCATTGTATTGCATGATGAGGCCTAAAGAGCCTCTGAAGTGGTATCTTTCTGTTTTACCGTAAAATGAACAATTCCACTAATCCAGTAAAATGTACAATCTAGTACATGTTTTTTTTTTCACCTATAGCTACCTTTGCTTTCCAAGTATGGTGTTAAAAACTAAAAACAAGAACAACAAATGCAAATCAGAGTAGCCAAAGCACAATTCTAATTCTGAAGAGGAACTGGAAAAGCTAGAGATACTGATCCGTGCCAGCATGATATATTTGCAAGTTGCAGCAGATGCAGACATGAGCCTTACTGAATCCATTGACTCATGTTGATTATGACAACATGTTCAAACAGTGATAGAAATGTTTTCCTCAATGCCAATGTCTGTAGTTTATGTTCTTCATGGCTTTACTGCGTTATAAAGGTTCTGGTTTCAGAATTGATTTTAGATTACAGTGACAACTGTGTCTGGGAAAGTTAAGATGGTTTAGTTTTCATTTAAATCACATGAATTGAGACACTCAAATGCACAGACAGGCACTGATTTCTGCAATATCAAGTTTATCAATAGCTCAAACACAACTTATGACATAGGACATACATAGATGTGAACGTGAAGCTTAAAAAAAGAATAGATTTGTTTACTGTCCAATTAAAATAGGTTGATATACAATTCAACATGGACCCCTCTGCTGAGAAAACCGGTAGAGAAGTGAGCAGTATGGTTCTCTGTGCCACTCTCTGCCTCTTGAATAAACCACTCAACGCTAACGGTCCTCCACATTCACTGAGCTCACTGTTCATCACTGGGCATCGTCTCTGTCAATGAGGAACTGTTGTTATTGGTGTGTCATGGCGTTTTTAAAACAAACAAACAAACAAACAAAAAAGAAATTCCCAACAGTAGTCGTTACTGAGTTTGATGTTTTACGTCAGAGAGAGCTGGAATGGTCTTGATCCAGTGGACAGAGGAAACCCTTCAATGGATTTGCACTGGAGCGGTTCCCATATTACTGGCTTCCGTGGACTTCTTTCGAGGACATCGAAGTTCTTGATCCTTTAGTCTTCTAGTCTTCCACCGTGTTTTGAGAGGGCATCATGGGTAAAAAAAAAAATCCTATAGCAGAGGAGCCATCTCCATGCTGACTTTTAAATCAGACAGTACAAAAAGAAAACACTGCTGTAACTAAATAAAAATAAAAAAAGCTCGTTTTAAAAACAGTTCGATCCAGGGGCGGAATTCATAGTAGTGTCTTTGAGGATATAAACCAGGTCCTTCTTGTAAGATGGAGCTACGGGAGAACCCGGATGCTTGAAGTTTTCACTGTTCCCAACCGACTCTAATCTGCTGACGCTGGTGAACTAGACTCCAGTGCATGGCGGTAGATATGCGTTAATCCTCTACACACACTCTCTGGCTGCGGCGTAGTTCTCCTAGCGGCGCCGCGGCTGGTCACACACTCATGGTCATGGTCGGCGAGTACTGAGGGTAGAGAGAGAGAGACAGACAAGAGAGCCATGTAGGGATTTACATTGCTGTGTACATATAGTGTGAGACTTCATGGTATACACACACACACACACACACACACACACCAGGGGTGTGCCAATAGCAGATTTCTGGTGAAATTAACCAGCCACTCAATGTTAAAATATGACTTTGTGTCTAAATCTACTAGCCACTCTTACATTTTACCAGCATTTGGCTGGTGGCTGGTGCTAATTTCCATCCCTGACACACACACACACGCGCGCGCACACACACAAAGACGCTACGCTGGCCTCCACTCACGTTCTCGTTCTGGAAAGAGTGGAGGAAGTTCCCCCCGAGATCTCCGTCATCCCTCGGCGTCCCAGGCGGGTTACTCATCCCACTCAAGTTGTTTGGAGAGTTCTGACGGGACAAGGCCAAAAATGTTTAACAGCCACAGATCCTAACGTACTGTTCATGCAACTAACTACTGGTGTTGAGAACTGTAAGGTATGCTATTGCACTTGTCTTCAATACTCTTCACACTCCATAATGAAAATATACCACAATTGCTAGCAATCTGCTTTGCAATGTGTCAAAAACAGTTGGCGTGATGAAGTACCAAAGAAACACCACAGTGCATGTATTAATGCTTATATGCAACTACTGTAAGATTGATTATTTTGATAATGAACATTCAAAATTACCTTGGGAAGCCCATCTAGATCACTGGAACCTATAACAGAGAGGGGGAGATCCTTAAAACTCTGCCAATAACTGTCCGCAAAACTAGAGTTAATACTGTATGTTTAGTTCATTGTTAGGTTGAGGGCACCGTATCAGTAGAGAGGACCCACTGAACATTAGGTTACCTAATGATCCATTCATGTGATGGGGTTCCATTCCTCCCATGGGCCCATCAGAGTTAGGACCCATAGAGAACTGAGGAAAAGGGCCAAAACCCGCAGGCAGAAAAGGAGACAGAAGTACAGGAGTACAGTCAAATGCCACACTCATGAAAGCGAGAGAAAATTTCAGAAGGGGGGGTATTTGTAGGTTTTTTTGTTTGTTGTTTTTTGTTTGTTATGGGAATGCGCTGGACTCACATTCGTCCGGTTTCCCCCCGGCGGAACAGAGTTAATCATTGTGTAGAGGTTGTCACCAGAGTTAGTGGAGTCTGAAAGTGG
Organism: Sardina pilchardus; assembly: GCF_963854185.1. Lineage (NCBI taxonomy): Eukaryota > Metazoa > Chordata > Actinopteri > Clupeiformes > Clupeidae > Sardina > Sardina pilchardus. The sequence goes on along the minus strand of NC_084995.1, from coordinate 20,636,066 downwards.
AACGTGAGAGCGAGCGTTACACGCCTGACAGAGAGGAAAGGGAGTGTGGCTGATGCAGAGCTAGAGACGAGCGTAGAGCAATAAAGCCCAAGGCGGCAAGCAGAGTTGATTGTTGAGTTGGGTGGGGGGTGGGGGGCATACTGTACCTGCTGGACTGGGCATTATAGGAGTTCCTGGGGGGCAGCCCCCTCCTCCACCTCCTGGCGGACCCTGTGGGACAAGACACAAGGACATGAGCAACACATCTGCCATTTTGTGTGTGAAACCAACAGCCACGCTCCAGATGGAGAGGTTTGGAGGTGACTGAAAGAGTGATTAGATACGAGATGTTAGGAGGAGTTCCTAATCTATTGCTAAAACACAAACACATTGATAAGGAGCTCTCACCCCGTATGTGCCAGGAGAGGAAGAGGAGTATGGAATCTGGAAAGCATCAAGAAACAGCCACTTTAGCCACCACAAATCCTACTCCACATGTCAAGATGAGTCAATACCAGAGGAGAATTGGATTTGTACAACAGTGAAGACGAGCGCAAACTCACATTGTTGCCGTTGTTAGGGTTGGGCCATGGCCGGCCAGCTACGGGGCCCCTGTGTGAGGGAACCGAAAACACAACACCACAAGATCAGGGCCGGAGAACCAAACTGCATTCTTTAGTGGCTCGTCTGCTGCCACACTTATTTTATCTCACTGGCCTACTACCTAAGCCCAATCCCAGGCCAAGTGTGGAGGAGTTAGGCGTCTGCCTAAGAGTGCTCTTACATGTTCATGTTGGGCATGCCGGGACCCATGGAGTTGGGGTGTGGAGGCCTCATCCCCCCGCCATAGTTCTGCAATGATAACCAATGTTCAGACTACCATAAGCAGAGAGCAGAGGACGCGCCGAGAGGAGACCGAGAGGAGACCGAGAGGGAGCAGGAGACAAAAACGGCAGAGGGAAGAAAGAGAAGGGTTAGTGTGGGAAGGGAATGGAGCAGTAGGTTACCAGGCAGACTCTTACGGAGGAGTGTTTAAGGAAAGGTGACTTTGAATGGCAGGGTGTTAAGGCAAAAAATGTTTAAGTATTCATTTTGTGCTATTGAGGACCTTAAAGAGGAAGGCCACAATTCAGAAAGAACAAAACCACCCTTTTTTTTGTCACACCTAGTTTGACATGCTACAGATATGCAGTGATATCCTGAGGAACAAGAACATTAAATTCCGGCTTCAGATTTAGCAAGAGACAATGTTGGAATGAAACCCAGGCAAACAAGGATAATCTGTTAATCTAACTCAGGCCACACCAAAGGGCCATTGATGCATGCAGCATATCCTTTGAAAGATCAGCACACAAGGCAGCAGAAAGCTAGGGGGTACTCCGGGTCATACCTGTGGTCCACCTCCCATTGGGCCCATTCCCCTGGGTACATTCATTCTTTGCATGGGGCCCAAGTTGGGGTGGCCTGCAAATAACAATAGGTAGAAGTTAGTAGTGAAAATGAATCTGTACTTTCTGACCAAAGTGGTGAGTCTTGCTGCTGGAGTGACGTTCATGAGCAGTAGGCTACACTCTTTGTGAGTGTTGTTAAGGCGAAGTCTCAGTACCTGGTGGTCGTGTGGGGTCCATGACGTTTGGAGGCAAGGGCTGTCCACCTGGGAGCTGGAAAAGAGCAAATAGGAGAGAGGACGATTTGTGAGACAACATGCTCCCAACCACTGACTTGAATTTTCCCTTGGGGATCAATAAAGTATCTATCTATCCATCTATCTATCTATCCATCTATCCATCTATCCATCCATCCATCCATCCATCCATCCGACAGCCTGACCAGACACATGGGGCAGGGCTCCAGACGACAGACGTACCTGGTTTCCCATTCTGATGGGAGGACGGGGGCCTCCAGCGTACCGCGGGGACATGAAAGGCTGTTGAAGGAACAACAGGAGATTATGAGAGACAGAACATAAACCATTTATGTTTACATTTGATTAATTTAGCATACACCTTTTATCCAAAGCAACTTTCATGTGTCAATTATTCTACGAGGGCCATTGACCCCGAAGCAACTGCTCAAGGGCACAACAGTGGAAGCCAGGAATTGAACCTCCAACTTTTCAGGCTACTGCATGCTAGCCCAACTACTTCACTAATCTGCGTCCCACTGGTGATGTACACTGTGCAAGCATGTATTTGTATGAATATGTGAGCAAGAAAGGAGGTGAGAAAGAAAGCAAGTCTTTTGCAGAATAGTGGTAAGAATGCGTTTACCTGCCCGTGGGGTCCCATCATGTTAGCGTTAGGGGGAGGCTGTGGGTGAGGCGAAGGCTGGGAGCCGGGGGGACCCTGCGAGATCGGAAAAGCGCAGAGAGAAAAATGGCCGTTACCATGGCATCAGAGGCAGCAAAAAGTGACACATGGCAGGACAGAGGAGGAGAGAATCCCAGAGAGAGAAGGAGCAGGAGAGAGAGAGAGAGAGAGAGAGAGAGAGAGAGAGAGAGAGAGAGAGAGAGCAGCAAATGCAAGAACAGCAAAGGTTCATGAGCAACTAGTCACAAGAGCCAGAAAGCTGATGAGAGAGTCAGGGATATGAAATGAGTGAGCTGATAGCCTTTTGATTGATCTCATTCATTTTGTAAAAGCAAGAAAAGGTGCCTTATCCCAAAAACATACACCTGGTGTGGACCATGCAATCTAAAATGTCATCCCCAATACAACGAAAAAAGTCCAAGCCGAATGGTGAGATGGACAAACCACCAGGGGGCAGCATGACTTCAGTCTGGTCAAACCCAAACCAGCTGCCCAGGCTCTTTCCCTGCCTCACGTTTCAACATGACCACTGATGCATGGCTTAACACTGGGATAATGGACTCAGCTTTGTCTTGGTGTAAAACTTTCCATGCTTGAGTGAAACCTATACTGTGTCCCATGCGTAATTCAATTAACAGTCCTGGGAAGACAACAACGTGATCCCTGCTGAGGCCAGAGTCCCATTCCGAAGCTGATCACCACCACCACTGGCATGATTGACAAACAGCCACAGTTTTTTTTCAAAAACAAAACAAAATAATAATAATAAAAAAAACGAATGTGACCCATTTAAAGGACCCCTTATCAAATGTATTTTTCTCTCCTGACACTCAAACCCTGAAATGCCCCCAACCTGAGGCAAAACACAAGCCCCTTGAACCCCCTTCACCCTCACAGTCAGTCCCTTCTGCTGCTGGTCACTGCTGAGGTGCATCCCTCCTGTGCTTGGCAGAGGACCAGGACGGAGACATAATGGGCATCGCAGGGTCAGGCCAGGGAGGTCAGCGCCAGCGCCGGCTGTGACAGCACTGGGTCTCCGCGCACAGCACAGACAGAGAGACACACACAGGCCCTCCACTATCAGCGAGGGGAGCAGGGCCGCCCACTTAGAAGCTCAATGTTCAAGCCTGAGATTGCACATTCACTGAGAGCCTGTTCAGACTGCCACTCTCTTTGCCAACACCCATTGGAAGGGGAAGAGGACATGCTTCTGTTTGGGGTGAAGCAAGTGGATGATGTTGCAAAAAACAAATGAGTCCTTGGTCATTGCTTTGTCTTGTACAGTTTATGTCGCTATAGTGGGTAGTTTTAAGCTTTAAATGGCTGATTATATTATATTAACTCCCTATGTATATGTACATGACCAGCGTGAGTATGTGTGAGTATGTGTGAGTGTGTGTGAGTATGTGTGAGTATGTGTGAGTGTGTGTGAGTATGTGTGAGTATGTGAGTGTGTGTACCGGTAAGTGTGTGTGACTGTGTGAGTGTGTGTGAGTATGCATGAGTATATGTGAGTGTGCGTCCACTCTCTTAAACACCAAGACATAAGCCTATACAAAGACACATGTGAAGCAGAGCTAAATATCACCCACCTGAAAGAACCCTGGGGGCATGGGTCCACCAGGCATGCCCTCAGAGGGAGGCATGTTGCCCATCACCGGACTGGGTGCAGCGGCAGCGCTCTGTGGACACAAACCAGAACACGGACACCATGAAGTCACATAGCCAACAGTATCAGGTTATGGAAAAATGAGATGATGAGGACTGCCTCAAACATCTGATGACAGACATTTGTGAGTATACCATTCAAGATCTTTAAAGGACATTCTAAATTGTAGCCTATTATCGTACTTTCAATGTGCTTTGGCTGACATCAAGTAATTTATTTACCAGCCATATCATGGTTTGACTGACATCAAATAATTTAGCAAAGAAACATGAACGATTTCAGTATAAACTCAATCAATACAGAAAATGCTTTGCTGAATGACCATTTGATGTTAACTGTTTTTCAACATACAACTTCAAACGTTAAAGTCATTTATTACATGGCTGCGGAAAGTTCCGTTCACATCAATGGCATTTGTTGTACATGATCTATTAGCAGTCATTTTGTTATGCTTCAGATGTGGTAAGCACTCCACTGAGTGCACTCTGTGTGTGGCTAGTGCTGTGCTTTGTTCAATCCAAAACATGGGTTTTGGTGAGTTCCTCCCTGACCGCGTTAGCAACCATGTGTCAGCCTTAGAGGCCTCTGTGTGTTGCAGCCACACATGCTGTGGCTAAATCCCATACACGTATGAAAGCTGATTATGACAAGAGGTCAGGATTTGAGGGACTTAAAGGCAGGGAAGGCAGCATCTTATAAAGAAATCCAAGTAAGCAGCTCATCTTGTTCAATCGCGTCTGACTGGACTTGATTGGACAGTGATGCTGTGGTTGCTACTCTTTATGAGAGAACCACCAAACGGATGATTACTGATTGGTGACAGAGAAAGAGGCTGGCATTTATACATTCATGACACATATGCCATATATGAATGTTTCTCTGTGTTGTGCATTTCCAAGGATAAACTCTAACTACACTGAATGGCAAAAGTAGGTTTTAGCCAGTGTTAAACCATGGAAGGTTAGGAAGAAATAAACCACTGCAGAGGAAACTGGCTGTGTCACCCTCTAAGACATATAGCAAGACCTATACCACCAAACAGCAACTAACTGTATTGCCCCTAAGACATACAGTAAGACCTATACAATCAAACAGCAGTGCACCCCACTGACTGTTTTCATTCATTGCAGCATTGCAGCCTTTGTTTATTAGCACCCGCTAATCCTATCAGGGTCTTGAATTAGCATAGAGGGGCATGACACAGAGCATTTCTCCATTAGTGTCAAATAATACCCATTGTTCAGACCTCTGTCCCTGCTGTGCTTAGACTGGGAGCAGCATCGCTGATTATCACCACCACAGACAGTCTGGCGCACGGCATATGTGCGAACAGTCAATGCAACACAGAGCCACACCAGCCAGCAATATGCTGCCGTCATGAGACATCCTAAGAAACACAGAGCTAAAATGATGGCAAAGCTAACAGCTTCCTGGTAGAATGCTATTGATGCTGTCCAACACAAAAGGAGAATGAGATCAGATCCTCCAGCATTATTGATCTTTACTGGAATATTTAAAAACATATTGACAAAGAAGGCTAACATTTGTCTAGGGATGCCTTCTAGCTATCAGCATGTTTGTAAACAGTGTCTAACGGAGCAGCCCTTGGGGAACCTGGCAGCCAAAACAGAAAGCTGAATGTGGATTGGGCCGTGTCTAAATATATCCCCTCAGCAATTGTGAAATCTAACAGCAGGGGGAGAAACATGGTAGTGTCAGACTCCAGTAGCCTGGGATCTGATGGTAACAAACAACACACCATCACGCAGAGCCCTAACCCGCTGCTTCTGCATGAAACGGAGGCCGAGTCTACTGTATTTATGCACCACAGGCTTGCCCTGGCTTCGGAAGACATGGGCGAAAGGGAAACCGAGCACAGTCAAATTCAGCATGTGAGTCCTGTTAGATGTCAAAAAGTCCTGGTTAAAATAAACAAATAAAAAATGTCAAAAATAATGTCATAATGTCATAATAATCCCACAAGCTTGTTCAATTGGCCATCTGTCCAGACTAACAGCTGGAGAAGATAGAGGGTGGAGACCTGGATGCTTGGTGGGCTAGCTCCTAGCCAAGTGACCAGTCACCACCCATGCCTTCATTTCCTGATTCCTGTTTTCCCCTCGGCCTGCACTGTTTGTGACCTCTGTTATATTGGTAGCAGAGTAAGACAGCACAATGAAAAGCACCAAGCCCTCGTCAAACAGACTTTGACACTGAAACTTACGAGATAACTGTAAAGTAGGAGTATACGCTTTCAGTGAATTCTCATGCAGTAGCCATAGTGCCTGTGTGTTCGTGGGCAGTGTGTGATGGGGACAGAAGTGAACTTGCACATTCGCCCTATTTGACATTTTGACTGAGAATCCAAATTGAGAACCCTTTGACAAGGTGACTGCAGCGGAGAGATCATTTGCAGACTGAATTCAGTCTCATAGGCTGTCTCTAGGCTCAGGGATCTCCACCGAGGCAAATCTCCAGAGGTGTGTGACCGTCTGACCACCTGAAACCCGGCGCACAATAAGGTCTTAAAGGGAGCAGCTGAAGGCCATCCTGGAGGAAGTGGACGGCGCGACAGTGATCCCTCTAATCTTCCCTTCAATCCCCAGCGCATTCGTACAGCCCTGCTGCAGCATCAGGTCTACTGCGGCCTATATGCCAGGGCAGCTGTGGGTTGGGGATGGGAGTGGTAGGGGGATGCTTATGCTGATGCATTTTAGAGTCTTGACATTCTTGGGGCACTTCAGTTGGTGACTTCAACACAAAGGTCACAGAACTCACACTTAACCTTGCAACGAATAATGAAAAGGTGATCCCAGGTTTTATGAGGGCTCTGCTAGGTATAAGCAAAGCAACTCATCGAGAAGCATTGCTGAATAAATTTGCATGAACAATACAATTCACTTCATTACAATTGGCCATATAAACATGTTATAAATAATGTGCAAAAAATGCGTCTGGTAAATTAAGTCAATGGTGATAGGTTACAGGTCGCAAAAACATATGTCAACAATAGAGAATAAAGAATAAAATAGCAATAGCTTACACACGTAGATAGCAGGGATGCACAATTGTGTAACTCTAGTCTGGCTGATACTGATATGCAAAACCAATTTGTCTGATAATCGATGCGATTTTTTTAGGTGTTTGTTTACTTCATTCAATATCCTTCATAGCACTTGAATCTCTGAGTATACCAGTCAGACATAACAGTTAAAAAATCAGTCACTGTCAGTCAACGATATTAATGTCAGGCCGATGGGAGTACATGATGACAAAAAAACTAAAACAAAAACTATGCACTCTTCTACTCTGAGTGTTTACATGGCCTAAATGTTTATCCTGATTCTTCAGCATCAGAACAGTATGCTGGACTGTCCCCATGGCGATTCATTACTGATTGACAAAGAAAGGCCGGGCCCTTTTTAAATGTCCTCTGGCCTCTGGGGAAAAAGACACAGACCCATAAACACCGCCTGTAAACAACAGTATTACTGCCCCGAGTGCACAGCCTGTGAGGAATAGGTTTCCCTATAAGATGACTTTATAATATTAAGTCTATTAGGCATGTAAGTAATCTCTGGCCCTTTTGTGATACTCATCTCTTCTCTAGACTAACAAGCCCAACCTATGAGAGAGAAGTCATAAACTACCCCTGCGGTAGAGAAGTTAATTATGTATAAAGCACAGAAAGCCATTACTGTCGAGCAACATCAATTCTTGCTGTCTTTTTTTTTTTTTTTTTTCTAGGAAAATTGATCGGCATGACCCACAATGATTATTGACAGATGTTGTCAAGACAACATGGGTGTGGTACAACTGGTAGAGGCAGACTTCAAAGAAAAAAAAGAAAAAGCTCTCCATCTGCTCCTGTCATATGCTACTCTTCTCCACAACAAAATTCCCTCTCAAGCTCTCTCTCTCTCTCCCCTTTGGCAATTCAATGGGGCATCTGTTGCTCTCGTCCCTCTCGTGTGTTCACTGGCGGAGGGGCCTCTGTGACCACACTGGCATGGCGGTAGTAACCATGGCACCCTTGTCTCCTCTCCTTGGTGAGTTCACCCCTCTGCAGGGAATCTAAAAGCACAGGCTCCATGGCCCTCCCACACAGAGGGAACAAAAGCATAGAGCTAAGGATGGAGGCTACTGCTACAGGTACTGTTAGGCACAAATGTGATCACAGTAACATTATTGAATACTGTGCCAATTACAAGGATCCAGCTGCTTTTGATAGGGAGTCCATGAACATTTTTGGACCTTTTTAGTGGAATTGTCTCTATTTGCAAAAAAATGTTTTTGAATGCTTTGTAGAACTAGTTACGGAAGAGATGAGTCGTCTATGTCATCAGCCACATCTAGGGGTCAAAGCAATTAGTGGAGAAGGTGAGTACCCACAGACGACTCCACTTGACAGAATAATAACCCCCCTTAGTGGCAATCAAGCCATAACAGAGGTCAGTCAACAGAGCAGTATAAGTGGTCCTTACTTCTAATAAAGGCCAAGTGGCTTGCGCCTAAGGAGCACAAAACCGAAACACATTTCATCAACATGTATTCAACTTTTTAAACCTATGTAGACATCACTGATTAAAACTGATGAGGGGAGACAAGGAAGCTTTAAAGAACCCTCTGGGACCTCTTGCCATGCTTCCATTGAAGTTTCCAATCAGAATCAAGGCATCTTCTTTAGCATAGACTCACAGCACCGATACAAAATTCTGTTCTCTGACTGAATGGCTATCTGAGGTCTATTACTGTGTGCTGATAGGCCTAAGTAGTTATGATAAGCCAATGCTTCGAAAAGCCAGACACTAGCGACAGGTAGCCACCTGCAACTCAGATATTAGTGTGACAGATGAGAACAGCCCTCATCACCGGCGACCACCAAGATCACCTGCCACCTGCCACAAGCCCTGCTGCCATGGCAACCATGACATACAACATACAATGAACAAATACTGAACAGAACTGGAATGCAGTCCTTTGTTATATGAGGACTGATAATAAAAATCACCCCAACAAATAATATGAACATATTACTTGTAATGACAATAGCTATATAACAATGTAACAATAGCATAAACAATAGATAGAGTTAACAATAGAGATGGACCATGATTCTGACTAATAGGCTACTGTAAAAAGACAACAATTAAGTAGGGTGGGACTCTCAAGGACAATGTGCAAAACACAAATTAAACATTTAGAAGATAATCAATCATCTCATAAGGGCCTTTGACTGTTCATCTTTCTGGGCAGAAACCGGCATGTCTGGGCAAGGAACCAAAGAAAATATCCAATAACATATCTAGTTTCATTGTTGAAAATGGCAACGCATAATTGGCAATACTGAAACAGTGGTGCGGTGCGTTGAAAGGCTATCCGTACAAGTGTAAGATTAATCAAAACAGGGAACGTAATCCGGATGTTCGGTGAGACACGTTTGGCTGAGGCGCGCCGTGTCTCTCGCTTTGTTTCCATCTCTCCTGGGCACTTCCCCACCGCACTCAGCTAAAGCCACCAGCAGATTCCTTGCTGATCCCACAGACCTGAACAAGGCCTCCCAAATGGCACCGAAGGCTCTCCAGCCCCCTGCAGACTTAACATGATCTCCCAGAGCAACCTCTCCCAGAGCAGAACCCAACCCTACCCAACCTTCCCCACCCCCAACCCTTCACCTAGCCTCACAAAACAAAAGTGAAGCAAGGTCCTCTGTAGGGGGAAGAAAAAAAAACAGTCAAGGAAATTCCTGGAATATTTTAGATGTGGTAGGGGCTGTGCTCTCCAACCGCTCCTGTCCCAGCCTGCCGTGGCAATCCCAGTAGCCCAAGCCAAGAACAGGAGCCCTCTTATCAGTGAGTAACCTAATTACCTCCCCCTGCACCCCCTGTCCGTGTATACCTTAATGATACGACTATATGAAAGAGCAATATAATGGCTCAGGAACAAACTCATGGATTCTTTGGTATTTACTGAGAGGGACAAAGGGGAAAAAACAGGACTGAATCTCTCTCTCTCTCTCTCTCTCTCTCTCTCTCTCTCTCTCTCTCTCTCTCTCTGTGTTTTACCCCTCCCCCACCTTGGCTCCCCAGCTCTTTCCACCCACCCCCCACCCCCCCAGAACCCTCTCTCCGTCCACTTCCTTCCTCTTCCCTCTCTCCATCCCCCTCTGAGGCCTGTGATGGACTGCTCAGACAGACGGCTGATGGCAGCCGCAGTTGCCTGTGCTAATGTTTTGCTTGATGAGTCCGTTAGACCGAAGCAGTTCAACTGAGCAACACTCGGAGAGCGGCATATTGCGAGACGGCTATATTTAGGATTCATTATCGGAACATAATGCAGCCACAGCATTGATCTGTTGGTCAGTCGTGACTGTGATGCATTGCCCTGCAGTCAAAAATGCTAATGGCCACTAAACATACATATCTAGTAAACTAGCAGGCACTTGATGCCTCTATTGTCATGGCTACGCGCCACCATTACATTCAATGGCGGAGAGAAAAGCATGCACAAATACATACCAATCAATCTAAACCTCACAGATACAAACACACACAGACTTACATTGCCTCCAAGAGGTGTTCTGTCATCCTTATTAACCATATCTGTGAGAGTACACGAGGGCCAGAGGAAAAGGGAAAATATGATTTTGAAAGTGAAATGAACTTGACGTCTTAAGTTCTTTAACAAGTCTGGTTGATTCAGTAAAGATGGCCTAATGCAAGTAAACACACAGCTCATTTCACTCATGGACAGAGGGGAGGGCCATCATTCTCAAATCTCACTATCCAGTGAACGGGTTTTTACACAGGCACGCAGATAGCGATAATTTTCCTCAATCGCGCATAGCAATGTTTTCATTTTTCATTTCATTTGAAGGTTATGCTGGTGATTACAGGAGAGTCTATCATTTCAAAGAGGCCAACCATCAGTAGTCCGTCACACCGGCCTACTTGAGGTTCAGCATGAAGTTGACACAAAACACCCCCGGATAACCAAACATATCAGCCTGAATTCATGTCTGAATTGGCACCTTTTAGGTGGCACATCCTTAGACAAGCGACTTATCTCCACGCTCCTCCCCTGTCCTCCCCCCTACCCCCAGGGCGTTGTGTTGTGTGGTGCGGTGTTGTGTTGTGGGGGGAGGGGAGCTGGAGAGGACGCGGCTGCCCCTCCTTTCCTGCTGTGTCAGGGTTAAAAAGCTAAAAAGCAACAGCAAACCTCGCCATTATCAGGTCCTTCGCGTCCCCCTCCCCCATCACCCTTCACACAGCACTAGAGGCTATTTCTGCTGTTAAAGAGACAGGCCTGTTTTACACAGTGTGTTTGTGTGTTGTACGTGTGTCTAGTTAGTGTCGGTAAAGAGATGTGAGGAAGCTGTGGCAGGCTTGGTTAACACTATTTCTGAAAGGGGGGTCCCCGTTTAACTTTGAGAGCTTGACAGTCACAAACTGGATTGTGTGTGTGTGTGTGTGTGTGTGTGTGTGTGTGTGTGCTCGTGTGCATGTGGTGTTCAAGGGTGTGTTCAGAAAATAAATATTCCTAAACCGAAACATGCTTCCTGAGGAAGGTAAGCCCTCTGTGGATTGTTATTTGGCTGCCTGCTGGTGTAAGGGTTAATATTATGTAACATAGAGTGGAGTGTCTGCAAAAGGGGACCAGCGCTCTACAACACAGAATTACAAAATAAATCCTTGCAGCTTATTCAACTTAATCCACCCTAAGAACATGTACGGCATTTTAAAACTCTGGGATTTGAAGGAGATTTGGGTAAGACTGGTTTATGTGTCAAACAGCAGAAGTCCTGCCACTCATGACCCCATAACCGTGAGTTTGAGTTGATGAAAATCAAATGTCTACATTCTTGTATTGGACACCACAGAAAGAAAATATGCACCAGTCTTAAGGCTTAGTCCTGAAAGATATTTACTAGCCATCACATGTTTCAAAGTATGCACCTGACATGGTGCTGTGCTAGTTATGAGAGAACATGGTTTCTTTTTGTAGTTAGACGGGTCAACTGCTGTGTCCACACTGCTTGTTTATTGAATCTGGTCTATCAGTACAGCACTTAAATGTAAATGGGCTAAAACCATATAAGCAATTCCGTCCAGTAGTAGCACTTACTTTGAACATTACTTATATCAATTATGGCAGAGTTAACGAGATCTTATAGGAATTTATTCCCATATGTTCTCCTAATTTCCTGCTACATAGATCTCACAAAGAAAGACACACCAGAGTGCAATATTTCCAGTACAATATTTTTGTGTCGAGAGAGTGTAACATTAAAATTACCGCAACTTCCCCTGGCCCCATTTAGGCCATCTAATGGGGTCAAATAGGAAACACTATTGGGAGTCAATGGGAGATTACCGTTATGTTAACCTTATGTCTTCAAACAACCTGCCACTTGTTCATATAATTGTTCAAGCATCTTTAACTCTTACAGGTCTTCCATTTAACTTTGTTCACACACCTATTCCAATGAACATTTAAGCTATAGCCACAAAACCAGGGAGCAATTACAAGTGCTTGCTCCCTTTACAAAAAGGAACTATAAGACTGAAATAGTATTTTGGGTCAAAATATTCTAGTAATCGAATATGCCACAAGATAGGAATATCATAGGACATACTATACAAGACTATTGAGGGTAAGGATATTATAAAGGTAATACAGAACACCACAGATGCATCACACACTACTGTATAACTTATAGTATTATGGGTCATTATGTCCATATATTCATTCCTTCATTGTTGACATTGCACGTGTCAAAAAAAAAAATCTCATTTGGCCCATATGCCTCTAACAAATGCACTTCCAGACCACTGCACTGGACCAACAGGAGGAGGTGTGTGTGTTGTGTGTGTGTGTGTGTGGGGGGGGGGGCATTACTCACGTAGTCATGAAAGGCTTTGGCCTCACTGGAGTGATCGCATGTGTCCCTTCTTTCTGGGGCCGCACAGTACAAATCCCAAAATACACTGTGACACAGTTAATGACAAAGCAACACATTTCATAACATTAGAAAAGCTCTGTTCGGGACAAATTGAAAACACACATGCCGATAGGCTATGGGGATGATCTCTAAGTCAAATGTAAAATTTCATGACTTTTCCCTGACAGAAAAAATGTCCATGACCTAATGAACGATACAATATACAGACCACAGCTTTCAGAACAGTTGTGTAGCCTATGTTAAAAAATCCTTTACTTTTTTAAAGCAGGAAATTAATAGGCCTAAAAGGGCTTTAAATAAACGAAGTTGGGCAAAGCACAATTACTAACTCAAGCAAGCAGTAAAGTTAATAAGATATACGCCAATTCTGCATGGACATTATGGACATACTTGTACTTATGTATTTTGACAAGTCAATTTTAAACTGCTACAACAAAATTCCCTGATATTTCATGACTTTGACCTAAAAATTATACCATGCCCTGACTTTCTATGTCTGGAATAGACATTCCAAATGTCCACGATATTCTAGAAATTCCATGACCCGTGGGAACCCCAGATGATTAAACTGGCCTAGGTAGCCTGTCTTTAAAGTAGAGCTTATTACACCTGAAACTCTTGAAGGATAAAGTGACCCGAGAAGACCACCGAGAAATAAAACAGCAATAGGTATCCTGTCTCCTTTGATAACAAAGCTGCACAAAACTTCTCCTTTAAGTGTGACATTTTCTACAGGAGACAAGTTCAAATGTGAGGTCTCATTTGTAATTTGGTTTCCTTTAATAGACTTTAAAAGGTCTCCCCCCACAAAGTTGAGGTAGCTTAACTTACCACCACCATGAATGAAGGAAGCCTGGTGGCTCACCAAGCGTAATGTTTTTCTCCCACCGTATCTATGAAAACGGAAAGACAAAATGACAAAAACATCATAAATGGAAAGAGACATCAAATATCATACAATATGCTTAGAGCTTTCAAAATGGAGGTCACACTGAACCGAACAAAGAGCATTGCGGAATGGACGGAAGAGGTCATTCTCCATGTAAACAAACAGACAATAGAAGACCACCTCACCTCAGAGAGGAACGTTTGTGCAGACTTCTGTGCACCGATGTGAAGCAGATACTCGTAGACGTACAATGCTAGCCTGTATGAGTTAAAGAGACAGGTTTGGTGAAACTGAATAGGTAATAGACTGGCTATCCTACATGGTCTATGGAATATCTCACACAATAAATATTACGTTAACCTATTAGGTTGCAGCCTTTGCGAAATGTAGCCAACATTCCTTCTGACCAAGTTAGTAACATATTCGTAACATGGAAACAAAGTATCCTAACAAATCGCATGTACAGTTTAACTACTGATCAACACAATACAGTGTCACGTGCATTTAAAAATATTTTACTTGATAGACGTGTATAAGGGCTTTAACAAAATGATTCAATCATAAAGAGAATGTGTCGTGTGTCCACATCAACAAAGCTGTTTTCGTCTTACACTCACGAAACTGTGACCATTAATTTCTCTCCATCTCTACAAAACAAGGCTTGTACAAAATCTTTCATTCATATTAGACTGAAAGAGGGTAAAACATCTTCCTGCAACCTCACCACAGACGGACGGACGTAGAGCGCAAACAGCAGAAACAATTGAATGAGCTAGGAAATAACGTAGAGGCATGATCGGAGCCCTTACTTTTCACGAGCTTGCCCGTCTGAGGGCACGGCAGTCCCTTTCCCCTTCGGAAACATGGTTTTAAATGTGCAGAAAGAATTTCCCCTTATTCCACGACGAATTTCTTATGTTCCAGCTGTCAACGTGTAGCCCATCCGTGACCCCATCCTTCTGTGATAGTGCGGCTCAACCGACCCTGGTCACAGCATGGACTATGGGCGGTGACCTAATCTTGGTGATTGACACTCATACTTACCAATGACTTTAGACTGTTTCACTTAAACCGCCCTCTGCCCTTCATAACCAAGAGTATGGGCGGCTGCGATTAGAAATATTTGATCAGCCGTGTAACCTACACTGACAAATGCTTTTGTAGGTATATATAATGACTATAAATCAAATTTGTAAAAAGAGCACATGCATACATATTTAAGGTATAAGTAAAGAAGTCTGATAGAACAGGCACATTTCATATCACTGGTTGTTTAGACTAGGCCTAGCCAGTTTGAGGAAAAAAATAGTCTAGGCTATATTTAACTATTAATTGACCACTTTATTCTGAACTTTTCATCCTCATTTGGCCTTAGACGTTGCTGTGTAGGCAGTTCGTAATGTTATGGACTGATGGAGATATCCACCCAACGACCCTTAAGCTAAACCACACATCGAGACTGCCATCTGCTGTTCGCAAAGAGTTAGTGAACTGTGTTGACTAGACTACTGGACCGCGTTAGTACCGTGTGGTTTGCTGTTGAGGAGAGAAACAAGGATAACACCGGCAGAAAAGGTAGTCTATGACCTACGTAACTTAACATCTTTAAAATTCTTTGGGGTTTATTATAACTCCGCAACTGAGAGAAGTTATGTTGTCTAGGCCGTGCGCAACTTACATGACACAGGCACACTCAGATGTTCCCGGTAAGCTAGGGAGGGGCTTTGGGGATAACATCCCCTTTCAGCCACTCTGTAAACGCACTCGAGAGACTACATAGCCTACATAGAACCCCAATGAGGAGCAAACTGGACTGTCCATAAAATGCATCGTCTAGGTAGGTTCGCGTAAAGTTGTTTGTTGAAGTTATGTTTTAGTTATATGATCGCTGAACTTGCTTCCATAGTTGGGTACGTGTTGATTAAACTGGCCTAGCCCATCAAAAGTTGTGATAGATTCTTGCCGGGATTATAGTCTACCTGTCTCCCGTGTTAAATTCTTTCCGTCTGCCAGCCTATTTGTCACAAATATCTGTAGGCCACGTAGGCTACAGGTGAACTTGTTTAGCCTAGGCCTACATTGCAAACTAAAGCTTGGGCTGTTTTCTACATTTACAAACATGTACACACAGCCTACAAATATGCCTCAGCTATCGCTGTCATTTTAAATGGCTCGCTATAGCTTGTTTTGATTTTAATCATGGCTTGCATGTTTGGACATGCTTACGAGGAAGGTGAAACAGGACTACCGGTATTTCGCAATAGACTAAACCTTCAGAAGCTTTGCGACTGCTGTAAACCTGTAAAGCATGGAGAGGGCAAAGTGTCCATTATGTAGGATATTACGGCGTGATGTAGTCTATTTACACGCGGGCGCACGTGCACCCATTGGTCATTTAGTTGCACCTGTCATTTCGTTGCACCAATCCAACATTTCGAAGAGATCACAAAATATCCCTCATTCAATTGATGTAGGTCATTGGAACACCATCGTGTAGAGGTTTACAAAGATGAGCTCCTCAAACAGTACCTGGACCAAGCTGAAAGACCTTGCGCAGGTGGATAGGGACATGTACAGGAGCCCCACCGAGGTGAAGAAAAGCCAGATTGTGATGCCCTGTCACGCCAACCACTGCCAAGAGCTGAGTGTGGGGCAGCTCCTCAAGTGGATGGACTCTACGGCCTGTCTGTCAGGTGAGGCACACATGCACAATCACAACGGCCCTAACAAAAACATTTGAACTGTTCAGATTGTAAAAAATTAACTGAATGAATGACATTGAATTGAATGATGCTGATTTAGGGAAACAAAAATTACTTAAGCTTATACCATTATTTTAGGAAGGTGATGATATGCAGGTGTGGGAGAATAGATTTGTCATGTTTGGTAACCTTGTTATGACTATTGTAGTCATATGTTATTAAGTAGGGCTATACCTTCAGCAGCATATTTTGCAGTGTAGATATCATATTTATCAAGAGAACCTTTGACAGAAATGTGACAATGCCATTAACACTCTTTCAGTACTCAATACTTTGAACACAGCTCCTATATATTAGTAATGTTTGCACTGTGTGTGTGTGTGTGTGTGTGTGTGCTCGCGTGTGCGTGTGTGTGTGTTAATAATCATAGAAATATCTATGCCTGCCTGTCTCCTCGTCCAACATCAGTGTGTGACCTGACAAATGCGCTTCTGGAAGAATAGTAAAAAAAAATCCCACAAACACACTCCTAAACCTTGTGGAAAGCCTTACCAGAAGAGTTGAAGCTGTTATAGCTGCAAAGGTTGGACCAATGTCATATTAAACCCCCTGGATTAAAAATGGGATGTCACTTAAATTCATAATATGGGAGTCACTGCATGTGACCTAATACTTTTGGCAATATAGTGTATGTGATCTCTTATGGTGGTGTCGTATGTATGTGGTCTCCCATGGTGGTCTCATATGTATGTGGTCTCTCATGGTGGTGTCGTATGTATGTGGTCTCCCATGCTGGTCACATATACATGTGGTCTCATATGGTGCTGTATGTATGCTTTCTCATATGTAGGTCTCATATGGTGGTTTCATGTGTACGCATTATGTATGCAGTCTCCCATGGTGGTCTTTTATGTGTACGGTCTCATATGGTGGTTTCATATGTATGTGGTCTCATATGTACAGTAATTTCATGTGTATTAGCCGCATTGTGTATGAGCCACAGGACAGTGTTTTATGTAAGTTAAAAGAAACAAAGCCTTATTAGTACCATATTAACTGCCCCCTGTATTAACCTTGAGCTGAAGAAATTTAGTAAAATCAATGTATAAGCTGTGGCTAATAGTTGGAGAATTGTTGTATGTGGTCTCTCATGATGGCCTCATATGTATGTGGTCTCCCATGGTGGTCTCACATGTACAGTATGTGGCCATATACAGTATGTGACCTCATTCGGTGGTCTTATATGTCTCCCATGCTTTATAATGGCATGTGTTTCCTGTGGTGCTGCAGCTGAGAGACATGCAGGATGCCCATGTGTCACCGCCTCAGTCGATGATATCAACTTTGAGCGCACCATCGGGTGAGTATGTCACCATTGAAAATGCCATGCCTGACACGATTATCTCCTTCACCACTCTTGTTATTGGTCTCTTTGGGAGAGAGGGTCTCCTAAAAGGATTGCTCCCACAATGTGTGGAGTAGTCTAAAGACTTATGTTTGCCACCATAAAAGTCCTCCTTAAGGTTTAGGCTAAAACATAATTCTCCACCAGTGTCTGCCATGTCTGAACAGCACTTGCAAGCATTTGATCAATTGCAGAGCACACCCATCAACAAATATAGGCTTTTTCAGCGGCATCTGTTTCAGCTTAGATGCTCCTGTGTCTGGGAAGTGTTGTTGAAGCTTTAATATGCTGTAATAATGTTGGCGGAGGAGGCTGCTGACACAGCATGATAGGCTGACTCCATTGATTTCTCCACAGACTTAGGCAGATGTAGAGCTGCTCCTTTGAAACAGGCCCCTTAATTACTGTGTATGTGCCCTCCCTCTCCCCTCCAAAGGGGTTGGCACTGCAGTAAACACAAACGACTCTGATTAATAGGCTGTGGTAGTTCAATGGAGCCAGAGGTAAAGCAATATAAACACATCGACTGGAACAGATGCCATCCTCCCAAATGTCACAAGGAGATGGGCGGAACATTTTAGCGGAGAAGTGCCATCTAAAATCAGCGTCTATTTATTACATGGAGAAATATGTTATTGATGATATTATATTGAACCCCCTCAATGAATTTATGTATCAATTTGTTCGCAGGGTTGGACAGGTGGTCAATATTAAGGCCAAAGTGAATCGAGCGTTTAACTCCAGCATGGAGGTAAGAGTTTTTAAAATTAT
Organism: Sardina pilchardus; assembly: GCF_963854185.1. Taxonomy (NCBI): domain Eukaryota; kingdom Metazoa; phylum Chordata; class Actinopteri; order Clupeiformes; family Clupeidae; genus Sardina; species Sardina pilchardus. The sequence continues at coordinate 20,617,380 of NC_084995.1, read as the reverse complement.
AAATCAGTCATGTATGTTCTAAGTATACAGTAGTAATTTGCTTTAATTTGGAGACAGATTTAATAAACAGCCACTCCATGGTATGTCCTAAACGGTTTATTGTACTTGCCATCTGGTGTCAGGTTGGTATTGAGGTGACCTGTGAGGATCTTTTCAGTGGAGGCAGCTGGAAAGTGTGCTATGCTTATGCCACCTTTGTGGCCAGACCTCCAGGAGTTGGAAAGGTCAGTGGGATTTCTTCTTAGCAAAGACACCCTCTCTGTATCTACTGTGTGCTTTTGTGTGCACGTGTTTATGTCAGACATGCTCTGCTCTCACATTCATGACAACTAACTTCACACTACGCTGTCTCACTGGTCAAGTCGGATCTTCTTCCTCGCAAATGGTACCTTTGTGTGCATGTGTGCATATGTGCGTATGTTTATGTTGGTGTGTGTGTGTGTGTGTGTGTGTGTGTGTGTGTGTGTGTGTGTGTGTGTGTGTGTGTGTGTGTGTGTGTGTGTGTGTGTGTGTGCTGTGTGTGTGTGTGTGTGTGCTGTGTGTGTGTGTGTGTGTGTGTGTGTGTGTGTGTGTGTGTGTGTTTTTGTGTGTGTGTGTGTGTGCTGCGTCAGGTGCACCTGAGGCAGTTGGTGCCACGGACTCAGGCGGAGCAGGCAGAGCACAGCGTTGCCGCGGAGAGGAGACGGATGAGGCTCATCCACCACGACATCATGACGGACATATTGAACAACGAGTCCTTTCAGAAGGGCATCACAGAGGGTACGAGTATGACTAGGACACACCGGATATGAGCATGACGATGACACACAGGATATGGACTAACAGCATGAGGGCTAAACAGTGCAATGATAAACAATTGAGTGTCACAGAGAGGGTGTCTGGCAGTGGGTTAAGCTTTAGGCAAGGGCAGGAAAAGTTTATTCATATAGCGCATTTCATACACAGAGGCAATGGTATGTGCTTTAGGTACATAAAAACAGAGAACCGTAAATAATAAGGACAAATTATAGTTTTTAAAAAGTAAGTATATCAAATCATTCAAATACATCTGTGATCTGGTAGAATTGTGTTGAAAGAGAGTTTCAGTTCTCCCAAAGGCTTCCTCTGTATGTAGGCACAGACGTCAATGTGCCCTTCACAGGCTTTTATATCAGACTCTTATATCAGACTATACTGTGGTAGGTTTCCATTCACTGATGTCTACGTGACTCATTTCTTTCCTGACGGAATTGCTGTGTCATGAAGTCCCTGTGTTTTGTTTGCTGAATGTATTCATATGCATGGTGAAATGAGTAATTATGCAGACTTTGCATAATATGTGTGTGTGTCCGTGTGTGTGTGTCCGTGTGTGTGTGTGTGTGTCCGTGTGTGTGTGTGTGTGTGTGTGTGTGTGTGTGTGTGTGTGTGTGTCCGTGTGTGTGTGTGTGTGTGTGTGTTTGTGTGTGTGTGTGTGTGCGTACGTGCATGTGTGTGCTGTCACCTCAGGGGCAGGGAGTCATGACCTTCAGGAGGCCGTGCCCACAGAGCGGACTCGAGTGGAGAGTGTGGAGCTGGTACTGCCCCCTCATGCCAACCACCAGGTCAACACTTTCGGGGGTCAAATTATGGCCTGGATGGAGAATGTGGCTACAATTGCTGCGAGGTGTGTCACATGATCAAACATCATCATGACATTCTATGGAGACACTTTTACACTTATACTATATCACTTTGAGATGTCTTAGTGCATTATAAATAAAATGTATTATTCTATTATTACTGTATTATTGTTGTTATTGTTGTTGTTGTTATTATTAGATAATAATTAGAAAGTATATTTGATTGAGTGGCTGTTACTAGAACCTATAGCTCTGCTACACACTGTTTCAGCAACCCCACTCCTAGCATAATGTTTATCTAAAACTGATACAGTATACAAACATGTTATGTGAGTTAATGTTTACCTGACCGTTCCTTTGACTCAAACTGGATGAATGTCAAATCTCAAAAGCAAAGGCCAGCCATAGCTCTATGGCGTGCTTTAGTGTTGACTTTCGTATTAGTCATAGCTGGTCTGTGGCTTCAAAATATCTGGTGAGATGCACAGTAGTTAGTTGATAGCATTAGGATGTGTCTTATGCATTCCATAATGTCCAGGTGCATTATTATGTTAATATGTTGTTATGTAAGAAGAACAATGGGGAATTCAACCAAGCAGTGGAATGATATGAATTATAGAATATGCAATTGATGAAGTACTTGGCAGTGACTCTGCTGCATATCTGACTATTTGTTTGTCTTCTCCGCAGTCGTTTATGTAATGCTCATCCCACACTGAAGGCCATCGACATGTTCCACTTCAGAGGGCCGTCTAGTGTTGGCGACCGTCTGGTGCTGAAAGCGATCGTCAACAACACATTCAAACACAGGTTGGAGAGTCTCTCGTCATCCACTGAAAATATCTTTTTAATTGCTCTTGTCTGCTCTGGGAACAGTGCACTCACACTTTGAAAGGGCCAGACCAAAAGCACGCTGTCTAATTTCACCACACTTTTGTTTTGTAGAGTGTTATAATTGCCTGTAAAGCATACTGCAGTCGTGACTCTTAACCTGGAGACACTTGAATTAAGGGCTGGAAATTCTGACAGTGTTGCTCAGTGCGAACAAAACCCCACATTACCCATTTAAAAAGTTTGGTTCAAACATGTAGTCATTCAGACATTAGGCAAGAAACAAAACTCTGTCATTTCTAAAAGCAGTGCAACATGATCTCTTTTTTGATGCTCGTTTTTAATGCTCGTTGTCAGTGTTCCTGCACTGAGAATTAGAAACATGGGCACTAACTGAGTTATGAGTGTATTATTTGACTTTGCAGTTGCCTCTGTCTTTTCTCTGCCTGCCCTATTGAACAGTATGGAGGTGGGAGTGTGTGCAGAGGCCTATAAGGGGGAGGAGCCACTTCGGCACATCAACAGTGCCTTCATGACATATGAAGTGCTTGATGAAGCGGGGAAGCCACAAAGTCTGCCCCCGATACGACCAGAGCCAACGGTGAGGGGGTCAGAGTTCAGGGTTCAGAGTTCACTTCAAGCAATCCAACCAGTCAGATTTCATATGCCATATCTGATCAAGCGATCCACAGCAACTGCTATCATTAACTAAGAACTGGTGTCCTTCCAAAACAGGAGGGACAGAGGAGGTACCAGGAGGCTATTGCAAGGAAGAAGATCCGACTTGACCGGTGAGACAGCTTAGTGTGAAGTTAGTTGTCAGGAATGTGAGAGCAAAGCATTCTGAAAGAGATGTAACGGTCTCGTCATACAAACTCATGGCGAAGGAACCAAAATATCACTGAGTATATATAGGAACTGATTTATTAAAAAATTAAGAAATTGTGAAAAAGTTGAATTTGGTTATGTCTATCAATTCCTGAGCACAATAGTTCAATTAGCAAAATCAGAGTTGGAGTCTGAATTGGAATAGGTACAATTTGAAGACTATTCCTGGAACAACACAAACACAAAACCACACAGACCTGCTATTGTAGTCAGTGAGACTGTTATTACACCTTTCAGCATTTAGATGGAGCCGTAGAGTCGCTAATAAGGGTCTGATGAGCATATCGCCATACCTCGCAACCTCTTACTTTGACAGTATTGGTTAAGAAATGAATTAAATCCAATTAAATAATCATACAAATCAATTAAATAAATTACAATAGATTTAAAGATTAGCGCTAATTCTTAGTATATTTATGTAACAGTTTTCTGTATGTGTCATACTGTGCAGCATTATGCAAGCAGTCTACACTGCATGGTATTGCAGTATACTCATTTGGTCTCTATGGAGTTGTCCCCTAAGTTATGTGAAGCCACATCAACATTTTCAAGGCACAGCATCCCTTCATTCTGTAAGACAATCTTTACAAACACAGATTTGACTTGTCCTCTGCAATTTTCACGCTCTGGCTCAAAGGCATTTCAGATAATTGTACATGCTGCTTTATATTAGATCCCATTTCCACCTGCCTTAAAACTTAGCCTATGCGCAAGGTAATACTAGGGATGTTCCTGAGTTTAGGAAAGGATATGTGATCTTTTCTTGCCTAAGTCATTCTGTGACCTTTTCAGGAAGTACATCATCTCCTGTAACCAAACAGAGATGCCTCTGTCTGTCCCCTGGGATGCCAGTAACCAGGTACTACTGTAGTGTCAGGAGCTGTGTGTGGAGAACAGGACCAGAGCTGACCACTCAAAGCCTCCTGTCAACACTTGCATTGACTCTCATAGAGCTGACCAGTACTATCTGCCTTTCTGTCTACACTCTAATACACCTTTAGTCTCAGTACAAAGATTGTCCTTGGTCAGATGTGTATGGGCTGCATAACTTCACGATGGAAGAGTTGAGCATGAGATAACCTTATCTTTTTATGATAGTCAATAGTCCACACATTGTGTGCATGCAAATGACTCTGTCTTTGTGTATGTCTGTATGCAGGTGTACCTCAGTTACAACAATGTCTTTGCCCTGAAGATGCTGGCTGCAAGAGACAACTGGGTCCTGACACATGAGAAGAATCAGGTTGGTAACTCTCACCGCACACTGATGTGAGGAATTGAGGATGGCATGTCTTGTCGTTTTTTTTAGAACCTTGACTGTTATCTACGCTCCATAGTACACTGATACTGATCTCTGAGATCGCTGATTGAGTAACGTTATGACATCGTGGAATAAGATGATATCGATATATATGAACTCGCACCATCATAAACAAAATAGACTCACCAAAACAATTACACGTGACAATAAACTGAGAACAATGGGTACCATGTTTTTGGCTTGGGTAAATTCTCAAATAGGAAATGTGCTGATGACAGCAAAACAGGAAACTGTGTAGTAAAGCTAATACAGCTACTCCCTAACAGATCGTCTCCACTGACTCCTGCTATAACGCCACTTGACTTGGGTGCCACAATTGATGATGGACAACATTTTTCTAAGCATGTAGCCTCTAGGTGCCTCTTTATACGTCCTCCCTTGCGCCTCGGGCCTCGATCCTCGATCCTCACTGATCTACATAAAGAATGATGGGGGGAAAACAATGGGATAGTCTATCCACTGTTAGTTATAGATCAGTGGGAACACCCCTCGAGGATCGAGCATCGAGGATCGAGGAAGCATGTTGAGAGGCACCCTATGTCACAAAGCCATCTCAGTTTGTCTTATACAACACTCGGAAGATCTGACCCAATATAATATGCTGCACAGCCTCTTGTGCAGGATGCACAATGCTTGAAGTACCGCCAATTTAGGGGGTTTAATAATAGAGTTAATAATACTCTAATCTTATCTTTTTTAGATAATCATTTTATCTGATAATATAACAATTGAATGATCCCAGGCCATTTGTAAGGGCTGTAAATGTGGCGTGTTGTTCCCCCAGGTCAGCCTATACACACTGGAGGAAGACCAGTTCCTGTGCGTCAGAGTGGAGGCCGAGGTGGAGGTTCCTGCAGCCTCGGCCTTCCAGCTGCTCTCGGACCTCCGACACAGGCAGAAGTGGGACCAGCACTACGAGTAAGCTATAGGCAGCAGCATGTGGTTTATGTGGCACCGCATGGCATGACTTAAAACCATGGCTGTGTCTCAAACCACCTACTTGCACACTTCAAGTACTTTGTTTAAGTATACAGTGCAGATATTGGGACAATACTAACCATCGAAAAAGTGAGCACAGTGTAAGTAAGTGCTCAGTGCACACGAGCAGTGAACTGACAGAAGTATGTGGTTTGAGACACAACCCATTACACACACACATGAATATACTGTGTTGAGAAACACTGTGCAGTCAGAGAAGAGCTAGCTTGGTGTTATCAGTCATTATGTTTCACTCTATAACATTTCATTTCATTTTTGGCATAGGATCATCTTCCATAAGAATGCATTTGGGTTAGAATTGATATGGAAAGGAGTTAGATTACTTCTCCGGTCGTAGATCAAGTTGAGATTGCTCATAGATCGAGTTGAGAGGTGGGAGTTGTCTAATAAAAAGTGAATCCACAGTCCGACAGGGTTATCAAACATCAGATAACAAGGCAGTGGAATTTTAAGGTAACAGTTGTAGAAAATGTTTTATTCATACAGCATCATCCCTCCCTTTAAGAAACACATTGCTCTCCATTTACGGTGGAGATAAAGTTAATTGCACAAAGCTCTGGCTGATGTCCTTCTCTGTTTCCGTCCCACCGAAGCTCGTGTGAGTTGATAGCTCAGGTCGATGAAGATGACAGGCTCTACCGCGTGGTGACCCCCTCCATCAGCGGGGTTGGTAAAATCCAAGACTTCATCCTTCTGGGATCCAGGAGGCCGCCGTGCGATCAAGGGTGAGCAACATGGAGACCATATAAGAATAGGTCATCTTCACCATTATCTTGCCCTAACTGGATTTAAAGCAATACGATGTAGTTCTGTAATTCATTTTCATGACAAACGATAAGGAGAATGGAATCTCTGACACCTGATATTGTATTACCGTTGTTGCGGGAAGGAGCATGTGTATGTTTTGTTCATACATTCGGTTAGCCTGGGTTTTCCCATACTGCCTTGCGCGGTGATTTCAATCCCGCTGCTAAGCCAGTCTGGAAACTAACGCCCAAATGTTCGCCTGATGTTGGCGAACCAATCACAGAACATCCGAGAAGTTTCCGTTGCCTTCTTGCGTCTACATTCGACGCCAAAGGATTTACGGCAGCCCTTAGCGTTGCATACGAACGAGTTGGGTGAGCTATGCGCATTTGACAGACATCCGTGGCGCCCAATGAACGGATCTGGGCATTTTTTCAAATACGAGAAAATGAACGTCTGGTTGCCAGACCACGTCTCATTTGAGAAGTGGGAGGCGTTAGCCAGGCTAACATTCGGTACCCCTTTTGTGATAAATGGGCACCCAGTATATTGAAAATTGACGACAAGGAGTATTCATTCACTGTGCTAATGTAAGTGTGATAGGAACTGAAGTTATTTTGTTGACGTTTCCTAGGGACCCTTACGTGGTAGCACTCCGCTCCGTCACTCTCCCCACTCACCCGCCTACGGAGGATGTGAACCGGGGTGAGGTGCTGTGTGCCGGCTTCACCATATACGCCGTGTCCAGCAGCGTGGCCAAGGTGAGTGAGTGTCACTAACAGTAAGGTGATCACCATAACGTCTGTTTGTCTCACCCACCCAACACGTCCCCTGTCATCAGGCCAAGTGCCTATGGATAGAGCTCAGGTTCCAGTTGATTAGTTGACACACTGCTCTCCGAGTAAGACAAGGGTCTTACCGGGTCTGATGCCCACCCCAGCCCCTTCCCCATCTTACCTCTCGTTCAGAACAATAGAAGTCAGTAGGGTGACTGTAACGATAACTATCACCTACCTACCAACACAGTGTGGGACGTGTCTCAAAGCCTAATCTGATGGCCTCTCCTCCCCTCTCCCAGATCTCCTACTACAACCAGGCCAGTGCGGAGGTGCTGCCGTACATCTCCACGGACGTGGCAGGCCTCTCCTCCAGCTTCTACTCCAACTTCTATGCCTGCAGCCGCTTCCTGCTGGAGCACAAGGCTGAGGACCCAGGGCCCGTTCTGGCCTCTACGCCATTGTGAATACGTCTGGCTCTGCCACCCGTACGCTCACGGCAATCCAAACTTTTCTCATCTCTGTATCCTATGGAAAGCGCTGCCAGTTGCTACCAGAGCAGGGATACCCCTCTCTATCTTCAAAAACCTCCTGAAGACCCAACTCTTCTGATAGTACCTCCTCTCCTAGCACTACTAACAAATGGACATGCTTAGTCTAGCGATTACCACAACATTCTGCTCTATCCTGACTGTCCCTCTTCTTCTCTTTCCCTTGACTTAACTTTGCTTGAACGGTCATTCTGTTCTATGCCAGTAGTACTTATTGTTGAACTAACATGTCCCAGTTGCACTGTACCTTGGTTGGGCCGTTTTTTTGTAAGTCATGTGGATAAAAGTGTTGGTTAAATTACTAAATGCAAGTGAATACTCCATTATCTATACTGTTCATGGGTTTCATCGGTCCCTTTCCACAGGTGGATTAATCAAGCACCATGCAGTCTGTATTCATAACCTAGGTGTTTGATTTTATACACCTATGGACAGGGACCTGAATGAAACCCATGAATACTTTGCTAATCAATACTGGATACATGTTGAACTTATCAAAAAGATTGGCCTCACCACAGGGATTCATCAGGTTAATCTTCTATTCTTATTGTAGTTGCATATGTAAATTATAACAGAAAATATATACTGTATTTGTACTGTATTCTGCTGGATCATGATTGCCAATACTAACTGGAAGGATAATAATACTTTTGTAGTCTGTGAATATGGAGATGCTGCACTTAGTATTCACTATCAGTATTCAAACTGAACCACTAACTGTGGTTCAGTTAGAATATTACCAGGATGTATGTCAAGGAAATGTATAACAGTGTCTCAGTGATGCTGGGACTCTTCCAGGGCTTTCCAAGATATTTGGTTCTGAGTTGGCCTGTAATCTATACTTAGTAGCCTACCAATCATCCATTTTTCAAAATGACGTTCCACACACAACCAGTTATTATTTTAAATACTTGTGCTGTGATGTTTTTCTACTGACAAAATGTTTATTCAACTCATTGTACATTTAAAACATGTGAAAAATGGGAATTTGTGTATTATGTTGCTTTATCCATATGATCTTGATAACAAGATCTTCTATTTGTGCTTGTAGACACATAATCCAGATAATAAAAAGATGCTTATTAAATATTTGCATTTGAGATGTTTACTTTGTTGATAAGGTTCGTGCATGCAGTAGCATATGTCAACACTGTTTTTGTGTCCATGCTCTTATTGGAAGTTATTTTGTAAAAAATACATTGATTCAAGACATTCTCAAATAAATGAGAGCCAGTTGACTCACAGATTGCCAAATGAAGGACACTGTAGGTAGTTCTTTACAAAACCATTTATATTGAGCAATGAATAGCCAAACAGACATGACTATTTTTGCATTGATATACAGTACATAAGTCATTGACACTGAACATTATACAATTTCCACTGTAATGGGGATTTTTAAATTACATGATTGAGTTGCCTTACCTTTAGAGTTGATTCATTACATTTGAATATAAGTTATAAAGAGGCACATTATATCTAATTCAGTCTTCATTGAAGCGCAAGTCACATTCAGATTTTTAAAAATTGTTAACCTCACTTAACGGCTCAGACATATAATCCTGTGGCATATTGAAGAAGATTTGTCCTCTGCTCCCTTGTCGAAGAGACTTCATGAGTTGAACGCAGGTGTTGAGATCTGTTGCAGGGTCAGTCTCTACGGTGAGAGAGAACCGTTTCTGTGTCTCCTGCAGAAGCTGGAGGCCTGCGTCCGACCTTCCTAGCGACTCGGCGCTCAACTGCAGAGACACGTCCTGGTAGACGCCCCTGAAGAGCTGGAGCATGTCCTCCACCAGGGCCCGCGTGTAGCCCTCGCTCAGCGCCTCCCGCGGCCAGCCAGGGGCCAGGGTCACGAAGGGGAAGTTCTCCTCCACGGTGCTCAGGAAGTCCCGAGCGCCGATGTAGCCCGGCGTCTGGAAAGCCCCGTGGGACACCTCCATGTTGACCCAGGTGGGATGGTACAACAGGTCCTGCTTGTACGCCGTGCTCAGGAGCTGCAGCGAAGGGGCCAGCTGGCTCGGAGACTTGATGCGCAGGTAGATGCCCCAGGGTTTGGGCGAGGCGTAGATGAGCTCCAGGCACTCCTGAAGGGAGAGCTCAGGGCCTGGACTCTCCACCGCTGGCTTCTTGGGCAGACCTGCACTGGAGACCACTGGAATGACCAGCATCCCACCACTGCTGTCTGAAATCAGACATTTTATTCTGATGAGGCATTTTCTTGAAAACAAACATTGGGGGTTTATTTGCTGGGTTCATAGTATGACAAATGGCCCTTTATTACCAATGGCTGAACGCTCAAGACATACAAATCAGAAACCTGGAAACATGTTAATTGCCACCTGTATAACAATAAACACTTCCAAAACTGTCCAGTAACCATGTTGCATCCAGAAATGGAAGATTCATTGATGTCATATTTGCCTCACCTCCAAGTGCAGACAACAGGAATTCTCTGCCCGTCACAGTTTGCCATTGGATGTTGGAGCCATCGTTGTTCTTGGGTTTAAAGTAGTCAATCAGATCTCCTCCGGGGTAAAACCGTCGAGGGCGACCCTTCAGGTCTGTCCAATCCAAAGAGTATCTCAATTAATATTTATGAGAAAACGAAAGCCATGGCTGAAAATACAACATACCTTGACGTTGTAAACACATACTTGCAGCCTCTTTAAACTGTGATAGCAGTGGTTCGTAAATGTCGTAGTAAATGCGCTGTGGGCTGCTGTTGTCCCGAATGAACAGAAGGTCATTAAGTGTTGGGTTGTTTGCCCCTTGCCACAGGGTCAGAGTGAACCTGTACCGAGACCAAAAACAAATGTGTTTGTTTATGATGTGTTGGTTCTACGCAGCTTTCTGAAGGTTATTGAGTGCTAAATAAGTCACTGTATATAAATAATAATACATAAAAGAATGAAACCTAGATGTACCCTGACAAACATTTCAAAAGAAAAGGTTGTGTACGAAAAGTGTGCGTGGGAGAGAAAACAAACATACTGACAGAGGAAAAAACAGACGTTACCTCGACGATTGGCTCAGCAGCCAACTGATATGAGGCCACCCTAGCTTGGCCATGTTAGCCAGGATGGGGAAAGTTATTTTCTGTGGAACATCTCGGACAGCAATGTGCATTTTCTCCATCATGTCCAATGAGTATGTTACGTTAGGAAACTGGGGCACATAGAGTACTTTCCATCCTGGTGATATTGTTACCTCAGGGAATTTCTGTTGAATGAGTTGTAAAAACCTTTGGGAAGGGGAGTTTGTAAAAAGAAAATTTAAGGAATGTTTTTGATTGAATTTCTTAAGTAATGTTCCAAATGAGACATGTACAGTAGACATAGATTAACTTAAAATGGTAGATAAATTGTTGCCATTACCTAGTGCCATTAATCACCGGTATAAACAAAGGAACACCGGGCCCATGAATGATGTCCGCATTTAGCCACACTGGGCGATTGATGCGCGCTGTTTGATTTTTCACTCTCAGTATGTCAAGAGAAGGCTCCACTGCTTCAATACTTTTAAAGTCCAGTTTAATTCCTAGAGATGAAATCATACATACGTTCAGCTGGTGAAACTACATCCACTATCACATGTATTCCCAGATATGTCTTTTTACAGGTGATTAAGTACAAAATCAGACCTAAGGCCTCATGTTATGACTTCATCACTTCACACGTGCTCCCATACAGTATATGGGACTGCATATATCCAACAGCATAAACAACTGTTTACATGCCAATAGATACAGTATCAGTTCAGCAGTACCAAGTCTCTGAGAAGTTCTCTCTCAAATGCGGCTTAAATGGATTCTTCATCCTTACTTCCAAACACTACTTTACCTTTGTCTGATTTGAGAACCACGTCTATCCATTCCTGTAGGGTGTTGTCACTGTAAACAGCAGGGGGATGGGCCATGATGGGAATGTTGGTCTGGTTGGCGGTGTTATGCCCTTCTACGTTTACATCCGCTTCCAAAACCATGACTGAACCTAGAGATGACATCCATGAAATCATCCTTAACTAGTCACCTCAAAAACGGAATGATTGTAAAAAAATTATAGGGACCGTGAGGGAGAAGTCCGGCAAACCCAGCTGGACGTGGCAAGTGCTCACTTTTAAGGGCATCGTTAAGCTGTGATTTGTTGTTGGCTGAGTGATACCATGTGGCGTATAGCCCATCCGTGCTTGGGATTTTCCCATTATCCATCAGGAATTCCAACATGTCCCCATCAGAGTGAAATGGAACCTTGATGCCAGAAGATCCTGAACCTGAACCTGCAAAATAATTTTGAAATAGTCAAACACTTGGCATTCACAATGATTGCTACTCTATTTCACTCTTTAGCTTTAAAGTGCCTGCATGGGGATATAACAATATGTTCACTTACACATTCTGAATCAAGTCCTAACTTGTCATTAGTATGCGTGGCTAAGGATTGATTGATTGATTGATTGATTGATTGATTGATTGATTGATTGATTGATTGATTGATTGATTGATTGATTGATTGACTTTCTATCATTGTCACTACACACTCTAAGGAATTCATCTGCTGGCTCCTAGACTGCTGTGTTGACATTCACAAAAGGTATGACATGATTTGATAGAGATCATTATCCATTTACCTGAAGACTGAGTGAGAACAACTGCAGGCACAACAATAACGATCAGCAAGACCACCAAGCCCACAGCAACACACAACATGATGAATTGTTGTCGGGTGAAGATGCCCATTATTGTCTTAGGCTGTTTGTCCTCCTCCTCCTCATCCTCCATCTTCTTACTATTTGTGTCTTCTTTGTCCGTATTGTCCATGGTTCCCGCAACTGGATTATGCGTGCTCGACTATACGGTTCTGAGCCAGTGTGTTAGATGGAGAGGAAATCTGTGTGGTGTCAGCGTGAGGGAGCCAATCATCTGAGCATGCCTTATCATTCAGATCACCATGGGCGGATAACACAGAGATAAAACTGCAATCTGACCAAGCAGCATTGAGCTTTCTGCTGGTTATTCAAGGGGAAACTATTGGTTTACTTTTGTCAAGGGACTTAATCATTGACTAAACAGATAATTCCTATATATATTAGTCTCTTTACAAGTCTTACATAAGCCCATTTCTTATAATAATAATATCAATACAAGTTAACAGACCTAACAAGAGCACTGACACCAATTTTTGGGCACCAAAGAGTCAGGTCTAACATTTTTCAGAAGGCAAAATGTTTAAAGAATCTTTGCAAAACTTTTGATACATCCAAGTATTTTGTGCATTCAAAAGGATAAAGGCATAATTGTGCATTATGTGACTGCTCTGCAGTCAACCAGACTGAAAATTCCCTTTCGGATTGGAGGTCTAGAACAACAGGTCGCGATGCAAAAGGATGCGCCACTGGACATGTTTTGAAAGCTCTATGCGGGAGCGGGTGGGATGAGAGAGATGCGTTTGCGGGTGCGATAGAAACAAGTGATTCACTCCCGCAAATGAAATACTGTATATGTGTCGTGCTCCTTTGGTGAGACAGCTGGCAAAACTGAATAACCCTCCAGCATATCCTGTGGGTGGGAGCAGGACTTAATGTTAAACATGCTTTTTGTGGCAATTAAAGAGTCGCTAATACCATGTTTAGATAGTGTTCAGGGCAACAAAGGTAACAAATGATTAACTTGGACCATTTTTTTTGTTGTTGAGCCAGAACTTCAGAAAGTATTTGCCTGAATACACTACGTGCATTTGGTTTCAGAGGAACACTGGCCTACATTACAAAGACTTAGCTCTTGACCCTACATGACAATTAATATGATATTTATTTAATGTTTATCACATGTTTATGTTTGTCCAATAAATTAGCTATCCAAAAACTCAATATATAGGATATCAAACAACACACCTATGAAAGAGGCCCCACATGAAAATACTAGTTCCAGGAGTGAGCGAAAAATGTCTTTGTTTGAAAAAAAAACATCAAATGGCAACACCTTGCTGGTGGCACTGCTTCCACCCAAGGAAAGCTTCATTAAAAACCCTGGCATGTAATTGGACAGAGTCTGAGCGCATAGTCGGAGCCATGTCAATGCCTCAGGCATTTAATTAGTGTGAAATGTTCTGTCCTCCTCACACACTTGGGTGCAAATATTTGTCATGTGTGCACCACACAATTTCCTGAAGGTGAGGTGGTTAGGTCTGCTTGGCTTCAATCAGATATAGTAAAATGCCACTTGACATGTTTTTTTTTTTATTTTTATTATTTTTTTACTTTCTTTTAGTTCTTTCAGCAAGACAGTCTAGATTGAATAGCTGTAGTGGAAAGGAAATGTTGTGTTCTGTGACAGACATAAATGAATATATTTCAGAAAATATGATATTTCAATTAGAATTTTTGATTGTTTATATGCTCATTGTTGAATTTCTACTGGTAGATTTGCGCGTGGAGATGTGCAGAATATAGCATATGTACTGTTGTTTTTATTATGGCCAGCTACATTTAGTGCCCCTTATTCTTGATCAAAAAACTGCTTCTTGACAAAGTTTTGAAAAAAAAAAAGATTAAATAGTGCCCTACACTGACACATACTGACAGTGTGCTTGCTCTAACAAAAAAAGCCAATAGCCTATCATATGTATCATCAAATATCATTGTATTAGGATTATGCAGCATAATCCCCTGCAAACTGCATGTAGGCCTACTGCCCAGAATTAAAATCAATTTCCTCAGATGTGAGAGTTTATCTATTCAGGTGGCTCATGACCATGGTGAAGGTTTCACACAGGAGATGTCTAATGGAGAGGAGTCCCCTACTTGCCCTCCAACTCCGCCGGTGGGGCACCACATGCTTGTCTCTGATGTTCCTGTGATGTTATCTGACAGACATCTTAATGCAGCATGACGCACACTGCCCTTGCCCATCACAGACGTTTGAAGATCACCCCACCAGGGGGGTGGAGCCCCAATAAAGGAATGCCTCTCCCTCACACTTGCTAGCTGTGATGACCAGGGATGTACTGAAGCGCTAAATGCAAGTAAACGCAGTCTATCCACCTCTGAAATTTCAGAAACAGAGTTTATCCACCTCTCAGTTTATTCGCCAATTGCAACTTTTACCATTCAAAAAGTAGTCTACACTGTATTATCCATTTAATACCACTACTACCACATATGCAATCTTTTCAGAAACGGTCATCTTCACACACGCTGATCGAGTTCTGTTTCAGTGGACCGACGATTGTTGCACATCATCTTCTGTTGCTATGCGGTGCTTATTTTGGGACCGTTCCATAAATAGCTAGATGAAAGGTTAGGTGCTGCAAATTCACAAACAAAGACAACACGTTCACAAACGCACATTCACACAGACAACACAGATCACACAGATGCTGACACTTAACACTTCTCGCAGACTGACTCCTCACTGCAGCTCTATGCATAAGCAAGTTAGATGTGCATATTCAGTATTGACTAGTTGTACATGATATATGAAGAACTGAACTACAGGCTACAGCCAAGTTCTGAAACTACAATAAATGGATCAATATCAGCAAAGGAACTTTATTATTATTTTTGCTTCCTGTGCCTTGTAAGCTCACATTTTGTGTGAAAGTGCACAACATGTTAATTTACAAGGCAAAGGAAGCAAAAGTAAAATGATAAAACTATATACAGTAGGCTATATACACACACACGCACACGCACACGCACACGCACACGCACACACACACACACACAATTTTGAACTATTTTTCAAAGTAGTAGTAGTCTAAGTAGTAGTAGTAAGTAACATAACCAGATTCTTTCCACAGGGTAACTTTGATGTAGTTCATCATCTTCTTCTTCCACTGTGAAGTAACTGGTGGCTTGCATAGCAATGCTTTCAAAGTAGCTTGACCAGCGCTGCATATCTCCCTAATTCAGCGGGCTTATAAAAGAGGCTAAAACAAGTCAAGCAACCGAGCAGCTGTATGTTGTCCATAACCTTCAACTTGCCTCATAGCAGCAGAGGCAGAAAAGCACTGTGACAGTCAGCATCCGCTAGACTCGGCACGCTCGACACGCGGTGCCCTTTCCCCCGGCCCCTGGTGCGTAGCCTCGGGCTAGTTGACTTCCAGCTAATCCCATTGTCGCACTCGATGCAGATGCAGAAGGGCGATGGAGATGAAAGGCAGGCAGGCCAGACAGCGTCGGCCCTCATGCTCCCTCTCTGGACCCCGGAGCCCAGCTGATTGGATTGGGCGTCCATGCCTCCATGGCCACGGGGGATGCTGCACTGTGATGATACGGGCCACCTGTGACCCGCGGTTTAAATGGATATCTGGGCCTCCCCCTGATGCCGCCGCTTCCAGCCAAAACATGGCAGGAAGGCAAGGACAGGAGAGCTGTTCCACACACTGAGAGCGTTTGCCATGATCAAATGCCTTTGGAATCAGTCAGAGCAAATAAGATGAGCTGGGGTGTTTTTTACAGAGCCCAAAATGCATGGCTTTGCCTTTGATGCCGTAAATTGCCCTGTGGATTAATGTGTGGGTGAAGAGAGCGCCATCCCCTGGAGCTTCCTTTAATTACGTCTGAACCATTAACACTTTATTGTTGCTTGCTCTGCATTGATTGAGTTTTGGATAAACACAGTGGACAAATCGGAAATGTATCATCATTGCATCCTGTCCTCTACAATACCCGATTTGATTTGGTTTGTTTTGGTGTAAAATCTACAGTCACACAAGTACAATAACTCAGCACTAAATAATAGTATATTCCCCAAAATGATCTGCTCAGTTAACCTAATCAACTTATTATGAAGACTTATTATAACCAAGACTCCTCTGTGTCTTGAATTGTATTTCCATATCCTATGATGTTCGTTATGAAACAAAGAATGAACTTCAACTTCAAAGGTCTCAGCTATTATTTAAATGAGCAGTGAATGTTTTATGAGCAGAAATCTTTTTTCCCTGTGTATTAGAAGAAGTCTTCAATTTGTTAAACTGTGGAACTTCTTACTCTGGCTCACAATGGTCGATTAATATGCCAGTTACAGTACCCGCTGAGTTTATCTTTTAAAAAGATCTAAATATTTAGACCAGTTCTCATATAACATTTTAATTAGAGGATATTAAATCCACTTGTTTAGCTAAAGATACTTTAGAAGTTAGAATGAATGGGAGGACAGCAAATAGCTCCAACATCAAAATGGCTTCTCTTTAGCACCACAGTTACTGAGTTCTACATTTCTTTTCTGTGCCTTTTTCAGAAGTAGCCTATGTTTACATAGCCAGCTCACAGGTTCATTTCCATGGTCTTCTCCTTC